>NC_060142.1:155139583-155439583 GCF_021461385.2 Schistocerca piceifrons
TGTGGTGTTGCGCAATTAAATATCAAGGTTGACAGTAACATGTGCGATGAATAGGGGATTTGAGAAGATCACTTTAATGATTTACAGAAACGAAATTTTATTTAAACAGTACCTTCATGATTGTATCTCAAACTTGCTTCTTTTTAGTACGTGGTTTGTTGCAGCAGAGTGAAGTAAAGGAAGCTCTCTACAGACTCATCACAACCCTGACTAATTACTGCAGTCACTGTAACAGTAACTTGCCTATGTGATCATTACCAGTAGGAGTAGGTAAGTACCAGGATGTACCATTATTAATAGCGAAAACTTTTGCGGGTAAAGGTATACTATAACAGACCCAAAATCGTACAAGTACACAATGCTCTGAAAATCTCATGTATCCCCAGAAACCGATTTTTGTATCTCGGAATGTATGAAGTTTGTCACGCAACAACTCATAGCGATATAGCGGCTGCATGTAGTATGGTTTAGACTGCGCGGCGATGAGATGTCTGCGTATCTGTGCACTTGTTAAGCGTATCAGTGATGTTAAAAATATCGCAGAGGCCACTGCATTAATCGTTAGTGTCTGTCTTAGCACATGGCGCACTTATTTTTCCTTAAAATATTTGTGTTGTTCGCTGTCAGATGTGTCCACACTTGATTGTGACTGGTGTCCATCTTCTAAGCTGAGGGTAATGTTCCTGTGCGACCGTGAGGAACGAACAATGAAGTAGCAGTGGGAACTTATATGCTTCGAGGCCCGTTTAAATTCTGAGTAGTCAGGTAATTTTTATTCTTAGTATCATGTGCATGAATGCCAGTGTTATTTAAAAATTCTGGACAGCTTTGAAAGATAACTCTATTACTGAGTGACTGCAATGAGACGGTGTTATTAACAAGCCCAGCCTCTTGAGAAGTGTCAGCAGGTGTCTCGCGGACACACATTGCTACATATAATCGTTTTCGCACATTTCTGTGCCTTGATAATTTATGTCTAAATAGATAATTGCACCAGGGTATATTATTCCACAAAACGTTAGTGAGAAGAGGACATACACAAAGCCAGCAGATTATCTGAAATGATCATCAAGAAAAATGACAATTTTTTATGAAATTATTATCAGTGCACATCAACATACCTCCCACACCTTCACCCACAAATATAGCCTGTCGTCATCCCTCACTTTTAAGGTGCAACAAATGTTTACTTTTTAATAATAATAACAACAATAAAAGATATAAAATGATATAATATTCGAACAACAAATGTTTTGCTACAATGAAATATATCAAAATTATATTATAATAAAAATAATTTGTTTACAGTGGCGAGCATTACATTGCTTTGGCATAACGTCCAAGAAATTGCAATTCATAATAATACATCATAGGACACATCCGAAAGTTTGAGAGTTATTTGTCGCACGCAATTAACTGAAGAACTCTAACAGCAGTAAACTTCCACAAGCAAAGCAAAGGGGAACATGCACTTCTTACTAACACCATTTTTTCACATTCAACATCACTTCTGCAACCAAGCAGTTCAATATCAAACGGTACACTAATTACATTTTCAAAGGATGGTCTTGGTACGTCAAAGTTACAACCTGCTTTTTGCCAAGCATACTGCCAACTGAAGGTGGCAGGGGTGAAATACAGGGAGCGAAAGGCTATTTACAATTTGTACAGAAACCAGATGGCAGTTATAAGAGTCGAGGGGTATGAAAGGGAAGCAGTGGTTGGGAAGGGAGTGAGACAGGGTTGTAGCCTATCCCCGATGTTATTCAATCTGTATATTGAGCAAGCAATAAAGGAAACAACAGAAAAGTTCGGAGTAGGTATTAAAATCCATGGAGAAGAAATAAAAACTTTGAGGTTCACCAATGACATTGTAATTCTGTCAGAGACAGCAAGGGATTTGGAAGAGCAGTTGAACGAAATGGACAGTGTCTTGAAAGGAGGGTATAAGATGAACATCATCAAAAACAAAACGAGGATAATGGAATGTAGTCGAATTAAGTCGGGTGATGCTGAGAGAACTAGATTAGGAAATGAGATACTTAAAGTAGTAAAGGAGTTTTGCTATTTAGGGAGCAAAATAACTGATAATGGTCGAAGTAGAGTACTTAAAGTAGTAAAGGAGTTTTGCTATTTAGGGAGCAAAATAACTGATAATGGTCGAAGTAGAGAGGATATAAAATGTAGACTGGCAATGGCAAGGAAAGTGTTTCTGACGAAGAAAAATTTACTAACATCGAGTACAGACTTAAATGTCAGGAAGTCGTTTCTGAAAGTATGTTTATGGAGTGTAGCCATGTATGGAAGTGAAACATGGACGATAAATAGTTTAGACAAGAAGAGAATAGAAGCTTTCGAAATGTGGTGCTACAGAAGAATGCTGAAGATTAGATGGATAGATCACATAACTAATGAGGAGGTATTGAATAGAAGAAGGGATCGGTTGGTAGGACATGTTCTGACACATCGAGGGATCACCAACGTAGAGGAAGACCAAGAGATGAATACACTAAGCAGATCCAGAAGGATGTAGGCTGCAGTAGGTACTGCGAGATGAAGACGCTTGCACAGGATAGAGTAGCATGGAGAGCTGCATCAAGCCAGTCTCAGGACTGAAGACTACAACAACAACAACAACAACAACAACTGTAACATAGGCACGTTCTTCGGTCAAATGTGCATACTGTTCCATTCCACCTCGCTTTGACCGCTTCATTGAAATCCCAAACCTACACTCTGAATAGCTGTGCAAAATTATCAGCTCAGCAGAAAAAGTTTGTTGTCAAGACAGCATAGTTAATTTAAGCAAGGGGAAATATAGCAGTAAGTCATAACACTGAAAAGTGTGTGCTTTGGGTCCTATTATATCAATATTTTGTTTCTTCGTGTTGCCAAATTTTCTTTCTTAGACTTTTAACAGGCGGTCATTCAAATGTCTCTGGTGGTAAGAAGCGCAGTTTAAATGCAAATGCTCGTACCATTGTCATTTGGATTAGCGATATATATTCTAAGCACATTTTCGCACATTCCCGAACGTTCGAGGTCACGCACTACCCTTGCTAGTGGAGGTCTTTCAAATTCCCTCTCGCCTTACTCAGTGTAGCGTGGTGTGCCAGTTCTTTGTGTGTGCTCACTAACCGTGTCAGCTTTATTCCTGAGACCAGGTGCGTATAGCCTGTCAATGTGCGGCTTTTCGTAGCTGAAATCTTCCTGGTGAAATCACAAGTCCGTTCACACGAGCAAGCCATCACGCAACCCAGCTGAAAAATACCTTGTGTTAAACGTAGCTTGTAAGTTATACACTGAAGCGCCAAAGAAACTGGTATAGGCACGCGTGTTCAAATACAGAGATATTTAAACAGGTAGAATGCGGGACTGCGGACGGCAACGCCTATATAAGACAAGTGTCTGGCGCAGTTGATAGGTCGGTTACTGCTGCTACAATGGCTGGTTATCAAGATTTAAGTGAGTTTGAACTTGGTGTTATTGTCGGCGCATGAGCGATGGCACACTGCATCTCCGACTTAGCGATGAAGTGGGGATAACCGGCCGGTGTGGCCGAGCGTTTCTAGGCGCTTTAGTCCGGAACCGCGCGACCGCTACGGTAGCAAAAATGGTTCAAATGGCTCTGAGCACTATGGGACTTAACTTCTGTGGTCATCAGTCCCCTAGAACTTAGAACTACTTAAACCTAACTAACCTAAGGACATCACACACATCCATGCCCGAGGCAGGATTTGAACCTGCGACCGTAGCAGTCGCGCGGTTCCGGACTGAGCGCCTCAACCGCGAGACCACCGCGGCCGGCGCTACGGTAGCAGGTTCGAATCCTGCCTCGAGCATGGATGTGTGTGATATCCTTAGGTTAGTTAGGTTTAAGTAGTTCTAAGTTCTAGGGGACTGATGACCTCAGATGTTAAGTCCCATAGTACTCAGAGCCATTTGAACCATTTTTGAAGTGGGGATTTTCCTGTACGACCATTTCAAGAGTGTATCGTGGATATCAGGAATCCGGTAAAACATCAAATCTCCGACCGCGCTGCGGCCGGAAAAAGATCCTGCAAGAACGGGACCAACAACGACCGAAGAGAAACGTTCAACATGACAGAAGTGGAACCCTTCCGCAAATTGCTGCAGATTTCAGTGCTGGGTCATCAACAAGTGGCAGCGTGCCAACCATTCAACGAAACTTCATAGATAAGGGCTGTCGGAGCCGAAGGTCCACACGTGTACCCTTGATGACTGCACGATACAGAGCTAAACGCCTCGCTTAGGCTCGTCAACAACGACGTTGGACTTATTGATGACTGAAAACATGTTACCTAGTCGGACGAGTCTCGTTTCAAATTGTATGGAGCAGATGGACGTGTACGGGTATGGAGACAGCCTCATGAGTCCATGGACCCTACATGTCAGCAGGGGATTGTTCAAGCTGGTGGAGGCTCTATAATGGCGTAGGGCGTGCGCAGTTGGAGTGATATGGGACCCCTCATACGTCTAGATACGACGCTGACAGGTGACACGTTCGTAAGCATCCTGTCCGATCACCTGCATCCATTCATGTCCACTGCGCATTCCGACGGATTTGAGCAATTCCGGCAGGACAATGCGACTCCACACACGTCCAGAATTGCTACAGAGTGACCTCAGGAACACTCTTCTAAGTTCAAACAGTTCCGATGTCCACCAAATTCCCCAGACATGAACATTATTGAGCATATCTGGGATGCCTTGCAACGTGCTGTTCAGAAGAGATCTCCACCCCCTCGTACTCTTACGGATTTATGGACAGCTCTGCAGAATTCATGGTGTCAGTTGCTTCTAACATTACTTCAGACAGTCGAGTCCATGTCACGTCGTATTGCGGAACTTCTGTGTGATCGCGGGCGCCCTGCACGATATTAGGCAGGAGTACCAGTTTCTTTGGCTCTTCAATGTAAAATTCATGAATTCTTGGCTGTTTTCGAGACTCTTAGCTCTTCTTCTTTTTCTGCAGTTATGGATTAGGCGTTGTCTGTTGGGTCTTGATACACTGTCTGTCCATCTCTTTTTTAGATTATACAAGAGCTCTTATTCCTGCCGCCTTGTAAGAAGACGCTAGTTGTTTACTGTCCGTTCTTTGTACGTGTTCCTACCAGGCGTTGCCCTGTTTGCTTATTCTACTTTCAATAGTTCTTGTAGCAATGTTTCGTTTTCTATATTGTCTGTTCTTAAGTGGCCTTTCTTTTCTCTTAGAAATTTTGATTTCTACGCTTTGTATTTCACCTAAAATAATCTACATTAATTTCTAAGCAGAAGCGATGGAACAGCCAAATTTTTATAAATTTTTTCTCTCTTTTCTTGACTGGTTTTATTTTTACATACATTATGAATGGCACCACATATACTGCCGAAAAAAATACAGCACCCTCAAGAACAAAGTATTTTATTCAAAAGTAATGTGACAGATAGTTTATCATTGTAGAAACATATGATAACAGATTAAGACCAAATGAAACGCACATATCACAATAAATTGTGTCGAAAATTTGCATCAGTACACAGTGTCGTCCACCCCCCCCCCCCCCCCCCCCCCCTCTGGCGGCAGCGCAGACGTGTAGTCTAGCATGCAAACGATCGTAAAGGTGCCGACTGCGAATAGACTGTCCCACGCACCTAGCACCTTTGTTGCAATTCGGCAATGGTTCTCGTAAGATGTGGAGCATGAGGAAGTTCCCGCTTCACTATGACTCGTAAGTGTTCAATTGGCGAGAGATCTGTTGGTCTTGCTGATCAGAGCAGTAGTTATACACTATGAACAATAAATTGCGCCGCAACAGCCGTATGTGGACGCGCATTGTCCTGCTGGAAAATGACGCCACATTCCTTTTGAAGAAATGGCAGTATCACGGGAATAACAGTCTGTGCAATGTAGCGGCCACTGGTTACTTTATACTGCAGAAACACCAAATGGGACCGCGGGCCTTAACTGATGGCCCCCACACCATGAAGCCTGACGTGGGACTTGTGTGTTGTTGGTGAATGCACACCGAAATAGACCGCTACTTGTAGTGCATCCCTCGCATACGAACAGAACCTGCTCTTATGACTTAAGACAACAGAGTGACATGCTGCTACCCAGTCGACTCTTCCAAGACGCCAGAACAGCCGGTGTCGTGGTGTCAGTGTTAGCACACGTGATTTTAGCCCTGTTTCAGCACACTGTTCCAATGTTCCTTGGTGTACATTAGGTGCACCATATGCCCAGGTTTCTTCCCTGGATGATGTTCGGTCCGCCACTGCTGCTCTCACAATGCGTCAATCCTGGCTTGCGTCTGTACGTGGACGTCCAGAACCAGCTCTGCTGTAGCGCCAATGTTCCACAGACCACTGCTGAAAGCAGCAAGGTACCAAAGGTACGTTGTTCCCAACGTGTGCAGTAACCCGTCGACACGCCCATCCAGCTTCCTATAGGCCCATAATGCGACACTGCTCAAATGCCTGAAGTTGTTCAAGAGGAGTATGTACTCGCCGGCGAGGCATGGTTATACCCTAGAATGAATGTTACACATACTGTTCACCGCTAAACTCAGCAAAACTACTGCCTGCAGTGGCAAAACAGGGGGCGGTTCAAATGGCTCTGAGCGCTATGGGACTTAACATCTGAGGTCATCAGTCCCCTAGAACTTAGAACTACTTAAACCTAACTAACCTAAGGACATCACACACATCAATGCCCGAGGCAGGACTCGAACCTGCGGCCATAGCACCAGCGCGGTTCCGAACTGAAGCGCCTAGAACCGCTCGGTCACAGAGGCCGGCACAGGCGGCGGACAGACAGGCCTCCGGAGTGCCACTTTATGGCCAATGACGGTGCGCACTCAATCACTAACACTAGAGCCCCTCATTATGCACCTATTGCACTCTGGCGCCCCTAAACACAGTCCCTGAGGGTGTTGCACGTTTCTTCCGGCAGTGTATGTATTTTCAAATGTAGCCAATCTTACATCTATATGTTTATTACTGTCTAGACCGATTCAGCATCCGAAATAAGTCAAGAATGACACTTGTTCTAAATCACATTCTCCACAATGTTTTAGGATCGGAACGGATCTTTGTACCAGAAAGCCGTAATTTTAGTTTAGGTCTTAGAAACATAGTATTGTTTGCAAAGGTAATTCAGGTGGTACAGCGCACGATGTAAGCCCTCTTCTTTTTCTTCCTATATCAAGACATTATTTGCATGAAAACCATTTAACATGGTGTCTTTCGGTATTCTAATACCTTTTTCTATGTTTTGCTTCTAGTTTAGGATAATATAATTAATATGGATATTAAAAAGAATGGGTGATATTTTGCATTCTTGACGTACTCTTATTTTTTAAATTATTTTCGTACTTGTATCACTTGTACACTACTGGCCATTAAAATTGCTACACCACGAAGATGACGAGCTACAGATACGAAATTTAACCGACAGGAAGAAGATGCTGTGATATGCAAATGATTAGCTTTTCAGACCATTCACACAAGGTTGGCGCCGGTGGCAACACCTACAACGTGCTGACAAGAGGAAAGTTTCCAACCGATTTCTCATACACAAACAGCAGTTGACCGTCGTTGCCTAGCGAAACGTTGTTGTGATGCCTCGTGTAAGGAGCAGAAATGCGTACCATCACGTTTCCGACTCTGATAAAGGTCGCATTGTAGCCTATCGCGATTACGGTTTATTGTATCGCCACATTGCTGCTCGCGTTGGTCGAGATCCAACGACTGTTAGCAGAATATGGAATCGGTGGGTTCAGGAGGGTTTGACAGACATCTTATCCGCATGGCTGTAACGGATCGTGCAGCCACGTCTCGATCCCTGAGTCAGCAGATGGGGACGTTTTCAAGACAACAACCATTTTCACGAACAGTTCAACGACGTTTGCAGCAGCATGGACTATCAGCTCGGAGACCATGGCTGCGCTTACCCTTGATACTACATCACAGGCAGGAGCGCGTGCGATGGTTTACTCAACGACGAACCTGGGTGCACGAATGGCAAAACGTCATTTTTTCGGACGATTCCAGGTTCTGTTTACAGCATCAAGACGGTCGCATCGGTGTTTGGCGACATCTCGGTGAACGCACATTGGAAGTGTGTATTCGTCATCGCCATACTGGCGTATCACCCGGTGTGATGGTATGGGGTGCCAATGGTTACACGTCTCGGTCACCTCTTGTTCGCATTGTCGGCACTTTGAACAGTGGACGTTATATTTCGGATGTGTTACGAGCCGTGGCTCTATCCTTCATTCAATCCCTGCAAAACCCTACATTTCAGCAGGATAATGCACGACCGCATGTTGCAGGTCCTGTATGGGTCTTTCTGGATACAGAAAATGTTCGAGTGCTGCCCTGGCCAGCACATTCTCCAGATCTCTCACCAATTGAAAACGTCTGGTCAATGGTGGCCGAGCAACTGGCTCGTCACAATATGCCAGTCACTACTCTTGATGAACTGTGGTATCGTGTTGAAGCTGCATGGGCAGCTGTACCGGTACACGCCATCCAAGCTCTGTTTCATTCAATGCCCAGGAGTATCAAGGCCGTTATTACGGCCAGAGGTGGTTGTTCTGGGTACTGATTTCTCAGGATCTATGCACCTAAATTGCGTGAAAATGTAATCACGTGTCATTTCTATTATAATATATTTGTCCAATGAATACCCGTTTATCATCTGCATTTCTGTTTCGTGCAGCAATTTTAATGGCCAGCAGTGTATTTACTCTAATTTTTATTTCTTTTACAGGCTTCTTACACTGAGGTAGCAAAAGTCATGGGATACTTCCTAATATCGTGTCGGACCTACTTTTGCCCCCCATAATGCAGCAACTCGACGTGGCATGAACCCGACGCGTTGTTGGAAGTCCCCTGCAGAAATATTGAGCCATGCTGACTCTATAGCCGTCCACAAATGCTAAAGTGTTGCTGATACAGGATTTTGGGCACGAAATGACCTCTCGATTATGTCCTACCAATCACGAACAATTGTGGCCCGGTGACACGGGTCATTGTCAGAGATAAAAATTCCATCGTTGTTTGGTAACGTCCATGAATGGTTGTAGATTTCCAGCCAATGAGCGGTTGAGTTTAACCAGAGGACCCAGTCCATTCCATGTAAACACAGCTCACGTCATTATGTAGCCACCATCATCTTACAGTGCCTTTTGACAGCTTGGGTGCATTGCATTCGTAGGGTCTATGCCACACTCTGACCCTGCTATCTGCTCTTACCATCTAAAATCGAGACTTGTATGACCAGGCCATGGTTTTCCAATGGTCTAGGGTCCAAAGGATACGGTCACGAGCCGAGGAGGGGCGCTATAGGCGATATGTCATACCATTAGCAAAGACATTCGCGTCGGTCATCTGCTGCCCTAGCCCATTAACGTCAGATTTCGCGGCACTGGCCTAACGGATACATTTGTCCTACGTTCCGCATTGACTTCCGGTAATTTCACGCAGTGTTGCTTTTCTATTAGCACTGGCAGCTCTACCCGAATGCCGCTGCTCTCGGTCGTTAAGTGAAGACCATGGGCCACAGTGTAGTGTGTGGTGAAAGGTAATGCCTGAAATTTAGTATTCTCGGCATACTCTTGGCCGTTGAGGCCGAACGGTTCTAGGCGCTTCAGTCGGGAACCGCGCAGCTGCTATGGTCGCAGGTTCGAATCCTGCCTCGGGCATGGATGTGTATGATGTCCTTAGGTTAGTTAGGTTTAAGTAGTTCCAAGTCTAGGGGACTCATGACCTCAGATGTTAAGTCCCATAGTGCTCAGACCCATTTGAACCATTTTCGGCATACTCTTGACGCTGTGGACACGGAATATTGAATTCCCTAATCATTTCCGGAATGGAATGTCCCACGCGTCTAACTTTAAGTAACAATCCGCGTTCAAAGACTGTTGATTTCCGCCGTGCGGCCATAATCACATCGGAAACTTTTCGCACGAATCACCTGACCACAAATGACATCTCAGCCAGTACACAGCACTTTTATACCCCATGTAAGCGATACTACCACCATCTGTACAGGGTCGTCCATTGATAGTGACCGGGCCAAATGTCTCACGAAATAAGCATCAAACGAAAAAACTACAAAGAACGAAACTCGTCTAGCTTGAAGGGGGAAACCAGATCGCGCTACGGTTGGCCGCTAGATGGCGCTCCCATAGGTCAAACGGATATCAACTGCGTTTTTTAAAATAGGAACCCGCATTTGTTATTACGTATTCGTGCAGTACGTAAGGAAATATGAATGTTTTAGTTGGACCACTTTTTTCGCTTTCTGCTGGATGGCGATGTAATAGTCACATAGTATAAGTACGTGGTATCACGGAACATTCCGCCAGTGCGGACGGTATTTGCTTCGTGATACATTACCCGTGTTAAAATGGACCGTTTACCAATTGCGCAAAAGGTCGATATCGTGTTGATGTATGGCTATTGTGATCAAAATGCCCAACAGGCGTGTACTCTGTATACTGTCCGTTATCCTGGACGAAATCATGGAAGTGTACGGACAGTTCGCCGGATAGTTACGTTATTTAAGGAAACAGGAAGTGTTCACCCACATGTGAAACGTCATCCACGACCTGCAACAAATGATGATGCCCAAGCAGGTGTTTTAGCTGCTGTCGCGGCTAATCCGCACATCAGTAGCAGACAAATTGCGCGAGAATCGGGAATCTCAAAAACGTCGGTGTTGAGAATGCTACATCAACATCGATTGCACCCGTACCATATTTCTATCTACCAGGAATTGCATGGCGACATCTTTGAACGTCGTGTACATTTTTGCCACTGGGCACAAGAGAAATAACGGGACGATGACAGATCTTTTGCACGCTTTCTATTTGGCGACGATGCGTCATTCACCAACAGCGGTAACGTAAACCGGCATAATATGCACTACTGGCCAACGGAAAATCCCGATGGCTGCCACAAGTGGAACATCAGTGACCTTGGCGGGTTAATGTATGGAGCGGCATTATGGGAGGAAGGATAATTGGCCCCCATTTTATCGATGGCAATCTAAATGGTGCAATGTATGCTGATTTCCTACGTAATGTTCTACCGATGTTACTACAAGATGTTTCACTGCGTGACAGAATGGTGATGTACTTCCAACAGGATGGATGTCGGGCACATAGCTCGCGTGAGGTTGAAGTGGGATTGAATAGCATATTTCGTGAAAGGTGGATTAGTCGTCGAAGCACCATACCATGCCCCGCACGTTCACCGGATCTGACGTCCCCGGATTTCTTTCTGTGGGGAAAGTTGAAGGATATTTGCTATCGTGATCCACCGACAACGCCTGACAACACGAGCATTTATTGCATTAATGTGGTACTTACAGCTAATCACGCTGTAACAGCATGCGTTCTCAGAAATGTTAAGTTCACAAAGGTACATGTATCACATTGGAACAACCGAAATAAAATGTTCAAACGTACCTACGTTCTGTGTTTTAATTTAAGAAACCTACCTGTTACCAACTGTTCCTCTAAAATTGTGAGCCATATGTTTGTGACTATTACAGCGCCATCTATCACAAAGCGAAAAAAGTGGTCCAACTAAAACATTCATATTTCTTTACGTACTACACGAATATGTAATAAAAATGGGGGTCCCTATTTTTAAAAAATGTAGTTGATATCTGTTTGCCCAATGGCAGCGCCATCTAGCGGGCCAACCATAGCGACATCTGGTTTTTCCCTTCAAGCTACACAAGTTTCGTTCTTTGTAGTTTTTTCGTTTGACTCTTATTTCGTGAGGTATTTGGCCCGGTCACGATCAATGGACCACCGTGTATATGTGCATATCGCTATCCCACGGCTTCTGTCACGTCAGTGTATATTAATCAATGATCGCTGGAGATGGCATCACACCAAAACTGAGTATGAGAGTTGGATGGCTACTCACCGGAACAGAAGGTGACGCCGACGAGGATGGAGGCGATGAGCGCGGTGGCGCCCTTGCCCTCCTTGAAGGCGTCCAGGAACTCTACGTAGAGCACGCCGAACGAGTACGTGACGCCGTCCGCTGCAACACACAGGACAGCGGCCTCGTTACAACACAGTGGCTGGTGGCTGGCTGCGCGGCGGCGTGGCGCTTGGCACCGCCCTCTAGCATCCCATCTAAAATAACCGGCGTGTGGCTGTCCTTCCGGGCTGTTGACTCAGCGCTGCTGCAGCCGCAGCCGGCGACCTTCCCAAGGCTGCTTCCCTGGCTTACTTCTCTTTCTTTTTTGTTGGAAGCTGAGAGACAGAGCGGAACCGAAGCCATGTGCAGGAATTATTCCGCTCGAATGCAGCACACGGCATCAGACTAAATTCACCGCAAAACTACGAAATCCGGTGGCGACGTTCTGACATAGAGATTAATCTTTGACGGTCTAGTGTACGAATGATAATTTAAAAAAAAATGAAGTTAAAATCTCCTGGGTTATTAGGCCGCGTCATGTATCTTCTAAAATGTTCGACGTTTCGACCCCTCTGCTGGGATCTTCCTCAGGATCTTTTGGTGTCCACTACCGCTAGAACATGAGTGTTCTAGCAGTAGTGGACACCAAAAGATCCTGAAGATCCTGAGGAAGGTCCCAGTAGAGACGTGGAAACGTCGAACATTTTAGAAGAAACATTACGCGGCCTAATAACCCAGAAGATTTTAACTTCAGTGACAACGGCCACAAAAGCCTGCAGACTTACATAATTTAAAAAAATTAAATAAATCTATGTGGTTCCAAAGACCTTTTCAAGTCTCAAACGTCTATGGTGTATATATGCAGACTGAAAGAGCGAATTAAAATTTTTACCAACGCTGGGATTCCATGTCTGCTCATCAGGCAAATGTGATAACCATTACGCCACCCTGGCACATTTTCATTCGTCGCTTCAGTCGTTCCTCTCTATGATGTAGGTCGGTGTCAACAAAATATTTTCTCATTCGGAGGAGAAAGTTGGTGATTGGAATTTCGTGAGAAGATTCAGTCGCAACGAAAAACGCCTTTCATTAATAATTTCCAGCCCAAATCCTGTATCATTTCTGTGACACACTCTCCAATTTTTCGCGATAATACAAAACGTGCTGTCTTTCTTTGAACTTTTTAGATGTACTCCGTCAGTCCTATCTGGTAAGGATCTCACACCGCAGCATTATTCTAAAAGAGGACAAGCGTAGTGTAGGCAGTCTCCTTAGTAGCTCCGTTACATTTTCTAAGTGTCCTGCCAATAAAACGCAGCCTTTGGTTAGCTTCCCCACAACATTTTGTATGTGTTCTTTCCAATTTAAGTTGTTCGTAATTGTAATACCTAGGTATTTAATTGAATTTACGACTTTTGGATTAGACTGATTTATCGTGTAACCGAAGTTTAACGAGTTCCTTTTAGCACTAATGTGGATGACCTCACACTTTTCGTTATTTAGGGTCAAATGCCACTTTTCGCACCATTCAGATATTTTTTTCTAAATCGTTTTGCAGTTTGTTTTGATCTTCTGATGACTTTATTACTCGATAAACGACAGCATCATCTGCAGACAACCGAAGACGGCTGCTCAGATTGTCTCCCAAATCGTTTATATAGATAAGGAACAGCAAAGGGCCTATAACACTACCTTGTTGAACGCCTGAAATCACTTCTGTTTTACTCGATGACTTTCCGTCAATTACTTCGAAGTGTGACCTCTCTGACAGGAAATCACAAATCCAGTCACATAACAGAGGCGATATTCCGTAAGCACGCAATTTCACTGCGAGCCGCTTGTGTGGTACAGTGTCGAAACCCTTCCGGAAATCCAGGAATACTGAATCGATCTGAAATGCCTTGTCAATAGCACTCAGCACTTGTTGTGAATAAAGAGTCAATTGTGTTTCACAGGAACGATGTTTTCTAAACCCATGTTGACTGCGTGTCAATAGACAGCTTCCTTCGAGGTAATTCATAATGTCCTAAAATCCTGCTGCATATCTACGTTAACGATATGGGCCTGTAATTTAGTGGATCACTCCTACTACCTTTCTTGAATATTGGCGTGACCTGTTAAACTTTCCAGTCTTTGGGTACAGACCTTTCGTCGAGCGAACGGTTGTATATGTTTGTTAAGTATGGAGCTAATGCATCAGCATACTCGGAAAGGAACCTAATCGGTATACAGTCTGGACCAGAAGACTTGCTTTTATTCTGAGGTGCTATTGCAAGACAGTTGGAGAGCCTCTGGAATGTTGTTCGAGTTTAGGAAGAATACCAAGTTGCCTGACGCGTGAATGGGAATTTGGATTCAGGAGAGAGGTGTGGTAGGGTAGTCCGTGGAGCTATGCGAAGCCACTGTGCTAGGATGTCGTAGTTGTCAGCGCATCTGCCTAGTGAACAGGAGCCCGGGTACAAGCCCCGGCCTTGGTACAATCTTTCATTCGTCGCTTCAGTCAGCACATACACTACGTGATCAAAAGTATCCGGACACATCCAAAACACACGTTTTTCATATATTAGGTGCATTGTGCTGCCACTCACTGCCAGGTACTCCATATCAGTGACCTCAGGAGTCATCAGACATCGTGAGAGAGCAGAATGGGGCGCTCCGCGGAACTCACCGACTTCGAACGTGGTCAGGTCATTCGGTGTCACTTGTGTCATACGTCTGTACTCGAGATTCCCACATTCCTAAACAACCCTAGGCCCACTGTTTCCGATGTGATAGTGAAGTGAAAACGTGAAGGGACACGTACGGCACAAATGAGTACAGGCCGACCTCGTCTGTTGACTGACAGAGACCGCCGACAGTTGAGGGTCGTAATGTGTAATTGGCAGACATCTATCCAGACCATCACAGAGGACTTCCAAACTGCATCAGGAACGACTGCAAGTACCATGACAGTTAGGCGTGAGGTAAGAATACTTCGATTTCGTAGTCTGCTCATAAGCCGCACATCACGCCAGTAAATTCCAAACGACACCTCGCTTGGTGTAAGGAGCGTAAACAGTGGACAATTGAACAGTGGAAAAACGTTGTGTTGAGTGATGAATCACGGTACACAATGTAGGCGATCCGATGGCAGTGTGTGGGTATGGAAAATGCCCTGTGAACGTCATCTGCCAGTGTGTGTAGTGCCAACAGAAAAATTCGGAGGCGGTGTTGTTATGGCGTGGTCTTGGTTTTCATGGAGGGGGCTTGCACCCCATGTTGTTTTGCGTTGGACCATCACAGTACAGGCTTACATTGATGTTTTAAGCACCTTCTTGCTTCCCACTGTTGAAGAGCAATTAGGGGAAGGCGACTGCATCTTTCATCACGATCGAACATCTGCTCATAATGCAACGCTTGTGGCAGAGTGGTTACACGACAGTAACATTCCTGTAATGGACTGGCCAGCACGGAAACCTGATCTCAATCCTATAGAACACCTTTGGGATGTTTTGGAACGCCACCACCAGATACGACCTGGTACGAAAAGTATGTTGCTACCACATCTAAAACTTTGAATGTTTGTAGCTTCATAACTAAAATTTATATAAATCTGCTGAGTCCAGCTTCGAACTGTTTGTCTGCACATGTGCGTCTTTTTTTTTGCCTTAGAGTGCAGTAAAAAAATTTATTTCCGTGTGGCAAATGTGCCATACTGAGACGGAAAGATGTCGCGTATTTTTTGCTAGTACAGTGCGGATACAGGTCTATTACATTTCATGACATGTTTCGTATGGGGATCTCAATTTGGAACTGGGTGATATTTTTTAGTGCCTTTCTCCTCACAAAGTGTATGCTCTGTCACCACTATCTCATTGTAATTTTTGCCCAAGGGCTTTAAGAGTTTTTTATACAGATGTGTGTAACGACGGCGACGGATTTGTTGTAAACGAACTACAGCTATTATTCATGTTAACATTTTAAAGCATCGACATAGCAAGATACTATTTCACACTATGAAGTACTAATTCAGTCCTGCAGACTTGGTGGATGAAATAGGTTGTGCTCTTACTTAAAAAAAAGGAAAAAGGAAGAAAGATAGATTAGTTTTTACTGTCCCGTCGACGGCAAAGTCAGTAGAGACGGAGCGCAGGATCCGATTGGGGAACGCTGAGGTAGGAAATCGCCCGTGATGTTTTCAAAAGAACCATCCCGAAATTTGCCTTAAGCGATTTAGGGAAACCACAGAGAACCTACACCTGGGTGGCAGGACAGAGATCTGAAACCTCGTCCTCACGAATGCGGTATCAGTGCCTTACCACTGCGCCACCGCACACGATTATTATTTAACAAATCATCACTAAACTCTCCCGGAGCCATTCAGTGCAGTTACAACATCGTGAAATCTGCAGGGTTGGTGATGTCTGTAAACTGCGGGCCCCGTCACAGTCCAACGATTCACCGTGACGGTACCTTCATCTTGCTCCAAGTGAGTTTCCTTTGTTCCCAGAATTTATTTATTATTTCAACGAAAGAATGAGGAGTTCCTGTGACCGTGAGGAAATATGCCGAGGTACCAGAACACATTCAGGAAGAAAGAATCCAGAGTACTATTCTCCAAAAGAATAACCTGAATAGGTCTGTATTGCAGAAGCTTTAACTTGTCTTCCCAACAAATTCGTTCTGTTCGAGACAGAGAGGCCTTGTAAGCCAAACTCCGACTAACACGAAAACCATTTCTAGTGCAAAATATTCATACATTACGTTTTCAGTTTTTGTAGGTTGATTTGAATATTTTTCTACGGAGCAACTTACTTCCTGGAGCCAATTATTAACATTGGTAATTGATGATAACAGTTTTCTTATTTTGCTAGAATTTCTGCAAAACTGGGTAATGTTATTGTGTGTTCCATGTAAGTATTGTAGTTGCATCAGTGTTTGTGGTATGTGTCTTGAATTTACAATTACTAAGAATGATGGAACTCAACATTGTAATTGCCGGACAATGAAGCTGTAGTACGCAGTGGCGATTTTAAAGAGAAGTTGGATCTGGATAGTTTTAATAGTAGAAAGTGATTGCTTGTCTCACATTTCAAATCAACGAAGTGTTCAACAGAGACATTGGTGCTTCATATTTTTCGTAGACAATGCTTTGGGTCATAGGGCATTGAATCACCGTAAAAAAATGGGGCAGAGTTTGTTGGCATTTAGTTTTAAGGTGATCTTTCATGAAAAAACCTTAAAATTATTGGTGATTTGACTATGTATGATCGCAGTTAGAATAAGGAACCCGTCTCAAAAAACAAAAACAAAAAACTACACATTGATCTTGTTAATACCAGAGAAGAGATTCTTCTTGGTGTTGAAGCCCTCAGGAGCTGTGCGAGGCACCTCTGGGCTGCTCTGTGAGTCGAATTCCGCCCGTAGCCGCCCGCGCGACAGCAATTTGGATTCGCAAGCAGTTTTGCAAGGTCAAACTGTATTTATGGGATATGTACTGAATTTTACAGTTACTAAGAACGATATGGCTCAACGTGGTTGTTTGTCGTTGTTGTTGTGGTCTTCAGTCCTGAGACTGGTTTGATGCAGCTCTCCATGCTACTGCATCCTGTGCAAGCTTCTTCATCTCCCAGTACCTACTGCAGCATACATCCTTCTGAATCTGCTTAGTGTATTCATCTCTTGGTCTCCCACTACGATTTTTACCCTCCACGCTGCCCTCCAATACTTCATTGGTGATCCTTTGATGCCTCAGAACACGTCCTACCAACCGATCCCTTCTTCTAGTCAAGTTGTGCCACAAACTCCTCCCCAATCCTATTCAGTACCTCCTCATTAGTTATGTGATATACCCATCTAATCTTCAGCATTCTTCTGTAGCACCACATTTCGAAAGCTTCTATTCTCTTCTTGTCCAAACTATTTATCGTCCATGTTTCACTTCCATACATGGCTACACTCCATAAAAATACTTTCAGAAATGACTTCCTGACACTTAAATCTATACTCGATGTTAACAATTTTCTCTTCTTCAGAAACGCTTTCCTTGCCATTGCCAGTCTACATTTTATATCCTTTCTACTTCGACCATCATCAGTTATTTTTCTCCCCAAATAGCAAAACTCCTTTACTACTTTAAGTGCCTCATTTCCTAATCTAATTCCCGCAGCATCACCCGACTTAATTCGACTACATTCCATTATCCTCGTTTTGCTTTTGATGATGTTCATCTTATACCCTCCTTTCAAGACAATGTCCATTCCGTTCAGCTGGTCTTCCAAGTCCTTTGCTGTCTCTGACAGAATTACAATGTCATCGGCGAACCTCAAAGTTTTTATTTCTTCTCCATGGATTTTAATACCTACTCCGAACTTTTCTTTCAATATACAGATTGAATAGCATCAGCGGGAGCCTACAACCCTGTCTCACTCCCTTCCGAACCACTGCTTCCCTTTCATGTCCTTCGACTCTTTTAACTGCCATCTGATTTCTGTACAAATTTAAATAGCCTTTCACTCCCTGTATTTTACCCCTGCCACCTTCAGAATCTGAAAGAGAGTATTCCAGTCAACATGGTCAAAACTTTCTCTAAGTCTACAAATGCTAGGAACGTAGGTTTGCCTTTCCTTAATCTTTCTTCTAAGATAAGTCGTAGGATCAGTATTGCCTCACGTGTTCCAACGTGGTAATGGTTGTATTATGGTGGCTATAGTACGCTGAGATGATTTTAAAGATGAGTTGAATCAGGGTGGGAGCACCACACTCGGTTATTATTTAGCAAATCTCCCGGAGCCATTCAGTGCAGTTACTACATAGTGAACTCGGGAAGGTTGGTGATTTCTGCTGCCACAATCACAAATCAACGATTCGCCGAGACGGTACCTGCATCTTGCTCCAAGTGAGTTTCCTTTGTTCCCAGAATTTATTTATTATTTGTACGAAAGAACGGACCTGGTCTACGGATGAGGAGTTCCTATGGCCTTGAGACGATGTGCTGAGGAGCCAGAACACATTCGGGAAGAAAGATTTCAGGGAACTATTCTCCGAAACAATAACATTGGCTGGCCGCGGTAGCCGAGCGCTTCTAGGCGCTTCAGTCCGGAACCGCGCGACTGCTACGGTCGCAGGTTCGAATACTGTCTCGGGCATGGATGTGTGTGATGTCCTTAGGTTAGTTAGGTTTAAGTAGTTCTGAGTTCTAGCGGACTGATGACCTCAGATGTTACGTCCCATAGTGCTCAGAGCCATTTGGACCATTTTTAGATCTGTATTGAGAAATTTTAAGTTATCTTACCAACAAATTCGTTCTATTCAAGAAACAGAGACCATGTCTTAATTAATATACCTAACAGTTGTAGGTCTATTACTCTCCCAAGCCCTGATCAAAAGAAACTGTGGTTTGCTGCGTTTTCTCTCTTTAAAGCCAGAGCATAGCCAAAGATTGACTGCTAAAAGCAATGGTGATTTAAGGTAAAAGAAAGCAAGATGACTTTCTTACCTGTATGGAACACAACTTTGAGCAATCTGTCGTATAAATAGTTGATGGTGGGTTCCAGTTACTTCTTCAACACATATTACAGGTATTTAATATATACAGGGTTGTCCTCAGTGGGCCTTAAATTCTTTCTTTCGCCACTATTACCAGTAAGAAATGAGGAATTTCGGAGCGATTTCAGTTTCGAATGTCATCATTAATTTTATACAGCTGCAAAGCTACACATCATTTCTATTTTAGTTATCTCCAATATCAATATTTCCACACAGAGATCGAGTATAACAGGCTACATATTTTCGAGTTTGCTTATTCGATACAGGTTAAAGAAGACATATGAAGTCAAGTTCTATAAGTTAACTGTAAATTGACGACTTAGAATATATTCACAAGAGAGCACGAAAAAACAATCGTATATCACAAAAGAAAGAAGGTAGTGCTTCTGCAATGCGGTGATGTCACGGAAACATGAATTCGACGATGTGAAGGAAAAAAGAAGCGAGAAACAGAAACTGAAGGGTTTGTCTTCGTGAAAATTGTGAATTTCTTTTTATAACACAGTTTTTGCCTTGTATTCCTTTTTTAATCCGTCGTGTACTATTCCCCTGTGAACTGCTCTTACGCTTGCGACACATGTTTCATCTGTGATTCTCTGGGCCTCGTAATAACATTTTCCCATCTGGCCTTTTCGCTTTCGGCACACAGCAGTTTTTACCGCGTCTGCCGGAGCTGCTGCTTCGAATGTGCCTTTGGGCAGAGCTTAAATATCTATCCGGCTAACCTCATTTGTAGAGCGGATAAAAACGTTGGCAAAGATGAAAGAACCATAAATTTAAAATAGCGTATATTGCAATAAGGCCCCTCCTTTGAGGTAATCCCCTCACAGTTGTGTCTATCGTTGAATAGCTTCCGAAAAAAAGCATATTTTAATGCTTTAAGACGTCTCACGTGTTTCATGAGTCAAACATCTAATTTCTAGTGTCTTGCAGAGAATATGCCGTTTTTCATCTGAGCAGTAGGCGGTAAATGGAGCTTGCTAAGTAAGCACTTCTTTATCAATGATTATGTCAGGCCCTTTAAAAGAATGTGAGGCTAATCAAAATTAAATATCAAAATAATTATGTCATTGTTAATATATTATCGGGAACTGTGTGCTAAAATTAAGAATTAAATCCTGTTCTGTAGTGTTATTGTGTTATACACTTATTGCTAACATATTTTTGTGTGATAAATAGCACATACCTAGAACAAATATTTTAACAAAAACAAATTTAATTTTATAACAACAGAAATGTGTATTACGGCAAATTTTTCAGTTTACCATAGTTGACATTCATTTTTTTTTTAATTTCGGAGTACCACTTCAGAGAGATATTATGCGTACATTACATGTAGAGTATTTCTCACAATACGTGAACGGGTAATGGTATATATTTAAGAGTTGCCTTCATTTAAACAAGGTACATGTTAACGCTGTTGCTGTTTGTACAATTGAAAACGTTCTCACGATACAGTAGAATAAAACAAGAATTCTTTACATTGTTGATTTTTCTACCATAGATGAATCACAACTGTAAGGCAGTCGTTACTTTTTGTGAATGAAAACCAGGAATTGTAAAAGCTCTACAATATTAATTATTCATGTTATGATGACCTTATAAGGCAAAATGTGACTAGCAAGAAAAACGTTTACGGTAGTACACATTCATAGCCTGTGTTTTCAGTTTTTGAAGATCGATTTTAATATTCTTCTACTCATCAAGTTACATCTCGCAACCAAATATTAACATCGGTAATTGACTGTAACGGTTTTTCTATTTTGCTGAAACTTCTACCAAACTGTGTAGTGTTACTGTGAGCCCCATGTAGGTATTATAGTTACATCATCGAATCTGCACATGCTTTGAGAAAAATAGTGAGACTGACCACGCTGCGATCGATCTGGCAATGTGTGCACACATTTTCACCATGTCCCCAATGACGTATATCAACGCCTGTTTGCAGCTAGGGTGTCGATTTAATTATCATTTCATTCTAGAGAAGCTGCTCGGTCATCAACGGTATCTGTTCTTTCGGGAACACATACTACCTTCATATACAGGGCTATTACAAATGATTGAAGCGATTTCATAAATTCACTGTAGCTCCATTCATTGACATATGGTGACGACACACTACAAATATGTAGAAAAAGTCATAAAGTTTTGTTCGGCTGAAGCCGCACTTCAGGTTTCTGCCCCCAGAGCGCTCGAGAGCGCAGTGAGACAAAATGGCGACAGGAGCAGAGAAAGCGTATGTCGTGCTTGAAATGCACTCACATCAGTCAGTCATAACGGTGCAACGACACTTCAGGACGAAGTTCAACAAAGATCCACCAAATGCTAACTCCATTCGGCGATGGTATGCGCAGATTAAAGCTTCTGGATGCCTCTGTAAGGGGAAATCAACGGGTCGGCCTGCAGTGAGCGAAGAAACGGTTGAACGCGTGCGGGCAAGTTTCACGCGTAGCCCGCGGAAGTCGACAAATAAAGCAAGCAGGGAGCTAAACGTACCACAGCCGACGGCTTGGAAAATCTTACGGAAAAGGCTAAAGCAGAAGCCCTACCGTTTACAATTTCTACAAGCCCTGACACCCGATGACAATGTCAAACGCTTTGAATTTTCGGCGTGGTTGCAACAGCTCATGGAAGGGGATGCGTTCAGTGCGAAACTTGTTTTCAGTGATGAAGCAACATTTTTTCTTAATGGTGAAGTGGACAGACACAATGTGCGAATCTGGGCGGCAGAGAATCCTCACGCATTCGTGCAGCAAATTCGCAATCACCAAAAGTTAACGTGTTTTGTGCAATCTCACGGTTTAAGGTTTACGGCCCCTTTTTCTTCTGCGAAAAAAACGTTACAGGACACGTGTATCTGGACATGCTGGAAAATTGGATCATGCCACAACTGGAGACCGACAGCGCCGACTTCATCTTTCAACAGGATGGTGCTCCACCGCACTTCCATCGTGATGTTCGGCATTTCTTAAACAGGAGATTGGAAAACCGATGGATCGGTCGTGGTGGAGATCATGATCAGCAATTCATGTCATGGCCTCCACGCTCTCCCGACTTAACCCCATGCAATTTCTTTCTGTGGGGTTATGTGAAAGATTCAGTGTTTAAACCTCCTCTACCAGGAAACGTGCCAGAACTGCGAGCTCGCATCAACGATGCTTTCGAACTCATTGATGGGGACATGCTGTGCCGAGTGTGGGAGGAACTTGATTATCGGCTTGATGTCTGCCGAATCACTAAAGGGGCACATATCGAACATTTGTGAATGCCTAAAAAAACTTTTTGAGTTTTTGTATGTGTGTGCAAAGCATTGTGAAAATATCTCAAATAATATAGTTATTGTAGAGCTGTGAAATCGCTTCAATCATTTGTAATAACCCTGTATAAATATGTATTTTTTTTATTTCTGGCCGAGAAACCAAATACCAATTTTCGTAGGTCTAGCTTCAAAATTGCCTTAATAGAGATTTTTTTTGAAGAAAAGAAACTTCTTCACCTATTTCACCCCCTTAGGGTAGGAATTTCGAAAAATCCGTTCGTAAAAGACGTCTACGGTATAAGATCCACACCATCTCCAAATTTTAAGTATCTGTCCTTAGCGGTTTGGGCTGGGCGATGATAAGCCAGTTAGTCAGGACATTGCCTTTTATATAAAGAAGAAAATATAAGAAATTGGTTGAAATGGCTTCAGAAGGCCCTTTTCATCCCACCTCCACCACTAAAGGAGGTAGATGCTTCTTATTCGCCGGTCGCTGTGGCCGAGCGGTTCTAGACGCTTCAGTCCGGAACCGCGCTGCTACTACGGTCGCAGGTTCGAATCCTGCCTCAGGCATAAATGTGTACGATGTCCTTAGGTTAGTTAGGTTTAAGTAGTTCTAAGTTCTAGGGGACTGAAGACCTCAGATGTTAAGTCCCATAGTGCTCAGAGCCATTTGAACCATTTATGCTTCTTATTCCAACATTGTTTTTGTCCAGATAACAAGTAATATGTACATCAAGTTTCTGTCAAGAACCATAGGAGGAGATGTCGCATATATATGTATCTATACAACGAATTATAAATGGAACTTTAATAGTGGCAACCATTTATTTACAACCTATACAAAATACATGCATGTTTCAAAGTTTTACTGTCCTTCAGTTTTACTGTCCTTCAGCATTGTGGATAACCCGTTGCATCGATGTGAATGTCGTAGCATACCCTTAGCAGTGCCAGTTGTGTTGGTAGTTCAAGTGGAGCGGTCTGCTTCCCGACGATTCTCTGTAACAGTTCTGAAGCGAATGCCGTGAAGTGCTTCTTTCAAATGACAAATCAAGTTGAAGTTACAAGGGGTTAAGTCCGGGGAATGTGGTAGGTGGTAAAGCACTTCACAGCCCCGTCGCTCGAATAAATCGGTCACAACTTACGCCGTATGCACACGAGTATTGTCCTGCAAAATAATGGGCGGCCCTGGCAGAAAGTGTTGCGGCTTCTTTCTCTAAGCTGGTCGCAAACAGTGTTCCAAAAATGAACAGCTTAGAGGAAGAAGTGACGACACTTCTTGCACTAACGGCCCATATTTTGCAGGACAATGTTCTGGCGCTTGTGGTGCAAATTGTGGCTGATTTGTTTGGTCGATCGGGCTGGAAAGTGCTGTGTCAGCCATCATACTCCCCGGTCTCAAGCCACTGTGACTTCAGCTTGAGTCAGCACATCATAGCATTCGCTTCAGAAATACTACAGGGATTTGTCGGGCGGCAGACCTCTCCAATCAAACTATCAACGCAACTGTCACTGCTAAGGGTGTCTACAGGGCGACAGTTATTGAACTATGTGAAAAAACGTAAATTAGTTACAAACTACGGCGTGCATATACTTTATTCAACATGTAAACTGTGGTATCGATAGTTCCGATGCCACAACGTAGGTTCACGCTCGTAGGTTGGCACTACGATAGCGGACAAACTATGCCGACAACAGCGCCCTCTAGCCGGTGCTGTTGAGCTCAACGAGCGCCGCTCCACATTGAGCCCATTTCATCAAGAGCAGACGGCCTGGATACATCGCTTCAACTTCAGAGTGTGTTGGCTTGCTATTGAGACTTTGTACTACTTACAACGGGAATACGGCTTCGCACCTACGTGCTCATCATCGCAAAGTTTTGTAACCATTTATTAACATGTTAACATCTTTAAATTTACACGCAGTACCGAAGTGCTTTACCTCTCTTGCTCCTACTCGCTTCCTTCATTCGGCCTGTTTTGCAGATCACAGGAGCAGACCCACCCGCACGTTCCAGGCGGGATACAAAATAAACGTCACTACAGATATTCGGATTTAGGTTATGACATGTTCGCCGGCCGGAGTGGCCGAACGGTTCTAGGCGCTACAGTCTGGAACCGCGCGACCGCTACGGTCGCAGGTTCGAATCCTGCCTCGGGCATGGATGTGTGTGATGTCCTTAGGTTAGTTAGGTTTAAGTAGTTCTAAGTTCTAGGGGACTTATGACCTCATAAGTTAAGTCCCATAGTGCTCAGAGCCATTTGAACCATTATGACATGTTCGCCTTGCCTCCCATCCTTGACGATGATGTGGCGCAGACGAATAGAAAAATTCTGCATGACCCGCTAAAGTGTCGGAACATCGATGCTGTCCATGACCTCCTGAATGGCTTTTTAAGCTCAGCAATGGTTCTGGGGTTATTGGTGGACACCTTAATATAACCCCACAAAATGGAGTCGCATGTATTCAGATCCAGAAAATATGGCGGCCAAATGAGGTCCACGCCAATGGCGTCTAGGATCCCCAGAGCCAGAATGCGGTCCCCAAAGTGTTCCTCCAGGACATCAAACACTCTCCTGCTTCGATGGGGTGGAGCTCGGTCTTGCATGAACCACATCTTCTCGAAATCAGCGTTACTTTGGATAATGGAAATGAAATCATCTTCCAGAACATTTACGTACCATTCGGTAGTCACTACGCCATCAAGGAATATCGCACCGATTATTCCATGACTGGGCACTGCATAACACACAGTCACCCGTTGAGGGTGAAGAGACTTCTCGATCGCGAAATGGGGATTCTCAGTCCCCAAATCCGTCAGTTTTGCTTATTGACGAGACTATCCTAATGAAAGTGGGCTTCGTCGCTGAACCAAACCAAACTGCGCACACTAATTCATGGCCCGCTGCCAACCGTGCAGTTTGAACGTCCTAATGCAAACCGTTCAGAAGTTATGACGATTTTATTTCATATAGTTCACTAATTGTCACCTTGTACTTCTTTCACATCGCTGGCAGTGGGTTATAGACAATACTGGTGACTATTTTGAAGGATACTATAAGTTTATGACACGTCTTTATTATGTATAAATTGTAATTAAATACGAGGTAAGTCCACAAAGTAAGTTCCGTTTGGTTATATAAAACAAACGTGTACAGATACAGAAAAAAATATTTATTGTACAAAAATCTACAACTGTTAAACTATTTTCCTTCGTAGCTTCCGAAATTTTGTAGGCACTTGTCACAGCGTGGCACAAGTTTTTGTATGCCTTCTTCATAGAAGGTTGACGCCTGTGTATTCAACTGTGTGGCAACATGTTCTTTCAGCTCGTCATGATCGTTGAAGTGTTGACCACCAAGGACAGATTTTAGGTGCAAGGAAAGATGGAAGTCGCTAGGACTTGTGCTAAATCTTCTCTTGTATGAACTTCAGTAACCACAGACGGGCGTCCACTTCGTTCTCCATCGTGCACTTGATCACGTCCTTCATTGAACAGTCTGACCCATCTTCTAACCGTTGAATCACTCATAGCATTTTGTCCGTAAAGCTCGTAGATTTGCCGATGAATTTTCTTTGGTTCAACTTTCTTTGCATTTAGAAAACGAATCACAGATCTGATTTCACACGCGGCGTCATTTTCAATTACGGCTGACATTATAAAGAAGCGCTACAAAGCACCCGTCGGCAGCAGCGATCTGAAAATGGTATACATGTCTTCTCCTTGAGTGAGCCGGCCGGGGTGGACGAGCGGTTCTAGGCGCTACAGTCTGGAACCGCGCGACCGCTACGGTAGCAAGTTCGAATCCTGCCTCGGGCATGGGTGTGTGTGATGTCCTTAGGTTAGTTAGGTTTAAGTTGTTCTAAGTTCTAGGGGACTGATGACCTCAGAAGTTAAGTCCCATAGTGCTCAGAGCCATTTGAACCATTTTTTTCTCCTTGAGTGCATACTCGGAACTGCGGTCGTAGCGCTGCCGCGGATGGAAACAGAAACGGAATTTACTTTGTGGACGACCCTCGTATTTGTCACTATTATATTTCTAACTTTCGTATTTATAAAAATAAATTAGAAACAGGTAGATAATTTATCATATTACTTTATGATGGAACAATTATGATGTTTTTGTTCTTCAGACGAATCACGTTTTGACCTCAGATAAGAATACAAGAAAAAATTGAATTTTTTAACTTTCTATGGGACCAATGTCCGCCCCCGGTAGCTGAACGTTCAGCGCAACAGAATGTCAATGCTAAGGGCCCGGGTTCGATTCCCGGCTGGGTCGGAGATATTCTCCGCTCAGGAACTGGGTGTTGTGTTGTCCTAATCATCATCATTTCATCCCCATCGACGCGCAAGTCGCCGAAGTTGCGTCAAATCGAAAGACTTGCATCCGGCGAACGGTCTACCCGACGGGAGGCCCTAGTCACACGACGTATATGGGACCAATGAAGGTATTCGTATTAGAATCACCTCACTTTAGAGCAGGCCTAATAGATATGTTACAGTAGCGCAGCTCTTCTTGTTCTGAAGCTTTTTGTCTGGAATACAGATATGAATTTCCTGTCAGAGCGGAATAGCGAAACGCCTCTCGCAGTAAGAGCTTGGTGGCTGCAGTGCAATTTGAGCGCCACAGAGGTGCGCCGGAGAAGCGCCCGCCACTTTTGTGAGGTATGCACCGCGTGTGGGAGCGCCACGCCACTCGTGTAATTAACGAGTAAGCCTCTGAGGAGGAAAGAGGTACTTAGCGACAAGCCGCAGGCCCACGGGCTTAACACGTAGGTACTCAGCAAAACCCCTACGCTCTGTGACCCGTGGATCTGGACACACTACGGATAGTCAAGCTCCAACCTTGCGAAAGAACTCTGTTTGAAAACACGCTTTATTTTCGAGGTCTGTTATAAACCAACCAAGGGCAATGCTTGTCCCTAAGGGTGCCGGAACTAACTGAGGTATTCTCACGTGGCCTGAAACAGAAATAAATCCATCTGTTTCTGCCCCGAAACTCACCATGAATCTAACCTCCCCCCCCCCCCCCCCCCCATGTATACAGGGTGGACCATTGATCGTGACCGGGCCAAATATCTAACGAAATAAGCGTCAAACGAAAAACTAAAAAGAACGAAACTTGTCTAGCTTGAAGGGGGACACCAGATGGCGCTATGGTTGGCCCGCTAGATGACGCTGCCATAGGTCAAACGGATATCAACTGCGTTGTGACACATGTACCTTTGTGAACTTATTTCTGAGAACGTATGCTGTTACAGCGTGATTACCTGTAAATACCACATTAATGCAATAAATGCTCAAAATGATGTCCGTCAACCTCAATGCATTTGGCAATACGTGTAACGACATTCCTCTCAACAGAGAGTAGCTCACCTTCCGTAATGTTAGCACATGCACTGACAATGCGCTGACGCATGTTGTCAGGCGTTATTGGTGGATCACGATAGCAAATATCCTTCAGCTTTCCCCACAGAAAAAAATCCGGGGACTTCAGATCCGGTGAACGTGCGGGGCATGGCATGGTGCTTCGACAACCAATCCACCTGTCATGAAATATAATATTCAATACCGCTTCAACCGCACGTGAGCTATGTGCCGGACATCCATCATGTTGGAAGTACATCACCATTCTGTCACGCAGTGAAACATCTAGTAGTACCATCGGTAGAACATTTCGTAGGAAATCAGCCTACATTGCACCATTTACATTGCCATCGATGAAATGGGGGCCAATTATCCTTCCTCCCATAATGCCGCACCATACATTAACCCGCCAAGGTCACTGATGTTCCACTTGTGGCAGCCATCGGGATTTTCCGTTGGCCAGTAGTGCATATTATGCCGGTTTACGTTACCGCTGTTGGTGAATGACGCATCGTCGCCAAATAGAAAGCGTGCAAAAAATCTGTCATCGTCCCGTAATTTGTCTTGTGCCCAGTGGCAGAAATGTACACGACGTTCAAAGATGTCGCCATGCAATTCCTGGTTGATAGAAATATGGTACGGGTGCAATCGATGTTGATGTAGCATTCTCAACACCGACATTTTTGAGATTCCCGATTCTCGCGCAATTTGTCTGCTACTGATGTGCGGATTAGCCGCGACAGCAGCTAAAACACCTACTTGGGCATCATCATTTGTTGCAGGTCGTGGTTGACGTTTCACATGTGGCTGAACACTTCCTGTTTCCTTAAATAACGTAACTGTCCGGCGAACGGTCCGGACACTTCGATGATATCGTCCAGGATAACGGACAGCATACAAAGTACACGCCTGTTGGGCATTTTGATCACAATAGCCATACATCAACACGATATCGACCTTTTCCGCAATTGGTAAACGGTCCATTTTAACACGGGTAATGTATCACGAAGCAAATACCGTCCACACTTATGGAATGTTACTTGATACCACGTACTTATACGTTTGTGACTATTACAGCGCCATCTATCACAAAGCGAAAAAAGTGGTCCAACAAAAACATTCATATTTCTTTACGAACTAAACGAATACGTAATAAAAAATTGGGATTCCTATTTGAGAAAACGATGTTGATAGCCGTTTGACCTATGGCAGCGCCATCTAACGGGTCAACCATAGCGCCATCTGCGTTTCCCCCTTCAAGCTAGACAAGTTTCGTTCTTTGTAGTTTTTTTTTCGTTTGATGCTTATTCCGTGAGATATTTGTCCCGGTCAGTATCAATGGACCACCCTGTATACTGTTGCCTGGCTACAGCAACTGCAGAAATGCAAAGAATACGCCGTATCGAGCATGTTAGCGTCATCATCAACTTGCGCGAGTGCATAGCAGTGCAGTACTGCTATCATAAATAATATGCTGCTCTGTAGTTCTGCTTCTACCATTGAGGGCTATTAACAAAGGTACGAGAACATGGAATAAGTTCACAGATATGTGAGCGACTCGAAGACTTCAGTAATAGAACCCAGTATGTTGGCATCGGGCGAGTGTTCATCAGAGACAAGGCGGGTCTAGTTTAGCAGGGGATACAACCCGTCGGCTTTGACCAATGACGTCAGAATTGGCCAGAGAGCATGTATTACAAAGATGAAAGAGCTGAGAAGAATGTTCAGAAACAAAGGAATGCAAGAGAGAAAAACTGTACTTCACATATATAAGGGCCAGTTGTATTTTCACGTTAACGATATCGAGTACTTGTACTTATTATTTCTCCGCAAAATACAATGGAAAGAAATGAATGAAATATATTACTAGCAGAGAATACATCACGTCACATGTATGTCAGTTGTCTCTGGAAACTCTTTCGAACTATATTGCTTAAGTGCAGTACAGGATACAAGTTCAGCGTACGTCGATTTCTTAGTTTAAACTAGCATTGCTGTCCTGTTGTTCACTTGAACTATGTATCCCCTGCTTCACTTGTAAATGAAATACCCGATACAAATTAAAAGCTCATTCGAAGTGTGTTGCTTAAGTACAGTACGGAATACGAGTTTGTTGTAAGTCGATTTCTTCGTTTTCACTAGCATTACTGTCCTGTTCTTCACTTGAACGATGTATCCTCCGCTTCAGTAAACCCTAAATGGAACACGGGATACAAATTGTAGATGTGTTGTTTATTTCGTCTCCGCTATTACGAACAGTCTTTTCTTATGTACATATCACTACTAGTGATGACAGAAGGACCTACGTATGTAATATATGTATACCAGACTTCCGTTGAGCTCTATATATGTACACTAGTAACGAAAAGCTGGAAATAGACGTACCTTACATTTGCAACCTGTACCTGAATTGAACTACACGGAGACAAGAAGACGACACATGTACAATTTGTATCCCATACTTCATTATGGGGTACAGTTTTCTTGTTGCCTTGTACGCTAATAGTATCCCATTCGTTACTTGAGCTGTATAGCTATACGCAACATTTGTATCTTGCTCGCCAATTGACATAGTGTCAGTGTAGAGGCGAAGTGAAGGACGGGATACAAAATTTTAGTTGTGTTGTCAGTGTAAAGGCGAAGTGAAGGACGGGATACAAATTTTAGTTGTGTAGGGGGTTTCGCCTGTAATATAGCAAGTACACATTCGAAAGTGTCGTACTCATACTAGTGCTGAAACGAAAGAAGATCGACAGTTGAGAAATTTCTATTACGTACTACACAACACGAAAATACACATATTGACGGAATAAAACAGTGAAATATGTCAAAATAGTGAAATACAGTGAAAGAAGCAAATAGAAAAGCGAACTTACCACACGGAAATATCGAGGAACAACCGAAGCTCGTCTAGACAGACAGTAACGAAAATTACATACCCAAAAACAGACAAATCCATTCCTATAACGAAAAGAAGTCACTAAATATTGTTCTACAATAACAAAATAATACTGCAAATTACCTCAATATAATTACGAATAATTATTTTAATGTATTATCCGGAGCACAGAACTGTTTTATTATCTATGCCTCGAAGTGAAGACATTACTATCTATGACTAATGTATGACGTCATTGGTCAAAGCCGACGGGTTGTATCCCCTGCTTCACTAGACCCGACAAGTGCAGGGAAGTGTGATAGGACCGCTGTTGCTCTCTATACATATAAATGATTTGGCGGACAGGATGGGAATCAATCTGTAGTCGTCTGCTGATGATGGCGTGGTGTTCGGTAAGGTGTCGAAGTCGTATGACTGTTGGAAGATAAAAGACGACCTAGACAAAATTTCCAATTGGTGTGATGAATGGTAGCTAGTCCTAAATGTGGAAAGATGCAAGTTAATGTGTACGAGTAGGAAGATCAAATCTGTAATGTTCGGATGCAGTATTACTGGTGTCCTGCTTAACACAGTCAAGTCGTTTAAATATCTGGGCGTAACGTTCCAGAGCGATATGAGGTGGAACGAGCATGTGGGCACTGTGGTGGAGAAGGAGAATGGTCGACATCGGTTATTGGAAAATTTTAGGGAAAAGTAGTTGACCTGTAAGTAATTTTAAGTCTAGGGGACTGATGACCTTAGAGCCATTTGAACCATTAAACTTTCTTTACCCATCGCCCAACTGTACTCCTATCTACTTCAGCATCGCCATACACTGTACACAAACGTTTATGGATGTTCACCACAGTTTCTTTTTCTGCACACAAGAATCCAATAAAAGCACGGTGCGTGTAACCTGAGTCGTATCTAGAGGCCATTTCGACGCTGTACTACGGCTCAGCCATCTGCCAGATGGGTTCGAAACTTCATCGGCGCACAGAACAAACATCAAATGTGAAGCATCAACAGCATGTGTATATTAATGGCTTTTTGAACAACATGTGGGTCATTACTTATTGAACGACCCTCGTAGAATAAACGTTCTGTCACAAAGAATCTCTGTAACTCCACCTATGAAAAAAAAAAAAAAAATACTGCTGAACCTTTTTCCGTTCGCGAGAATTTCTTTTGAAAGCGAAGTGACGTGGTGGGTAAGACACAGTGTTCACTTTCAAAAGTAGCATGATTTAAATACCTGTTCGATCATGCTAATTTTCTTCTCTCTCTCTCTCTCTCTCTCTCTCTCTCCTGCCTAATTGGCCTCGGAATATCGAACTCGGCTAGTACTCTAATGACCTCGCTCCTCCTTAATAGTATAGAGCTCTCGTGTAAACCTATTTCCCGTCCTGAATTTGAACCAAGCGTAAAAATTTAAAATACTCATTTGCTTCGATTGTCAGGTCAGCTGTAAGAGACGGTTAGCCGGAATGGCGATGGTCACTTATCGAACAATAAGACAGCTAGTGTGTGCGTGCAGCACTTTGATAAATGAGCGCTTCATCGAGCCGACCTGCTTTTACCGTTACGTCGATAAACCTTTCCTTTGCTACTCTCCTAGACGAATTACTCACAACGAAGCTATGGTGACAAGAAAAGTTTCCTCTTCGTTTTGCCACTGATTTTATCGAACAACTACCGAACAGTAGTCACCGCAATATTGTAAATTAGACGTGATCCGTTAGCACTGAACCATATTTGTCGCTACATGCTTCGGGAATTATTTTTGTCATCTTAGAATGTACTGCGAGCATTAACTAACTAAATTACCTTTGCAGGGTTACACTGTGATACATGGAAGAAACAATGGTTGAACTGTATTGACAGTGTCGCGCCCTAGCATCCCAAATGAATGAAAAAGGAGGAATTTCTGAATATTGTTGTGGTCTATCACAGAAATTGTATCAAATGAAATTACATTCTTCGAATTCCTCGTGTTAAGCCACGCAACTATTGATGATGCTGTATTTAGCTTTGGCACAGATATTAGTGGTTTGTCGGTCGCAGTACGCAATTTACTTCCGAAATTTATTGCTTTTTCCTTGCCGTCTTCATCTGTTACAGGGATTATAGCTGAAAATTCTGTGTTCACAGTGAATCAACAGACGTTTTTGTGACCACGTGCCCCTCCTGGCAATATCGTAACCTAAGGGGAGGCCAGAGCTCTCAATCATGCAAACTTTGTTCGATGTTCCTTCAGTTCTCGCCTTGTATTCGGTGCCTGTTGCGGAGAAACTGGGATGCATATCGCCGGAATAACGTACTGCCATGGACACAATGCTACGTTTCGACTCATTTTAGACTCATCTCATTGTCTCCCTAGCTTCAGCTGAATGAGTAGTCTGCACCAGATTCTGAGAATGAATTCTATTGGTAAGTAATGAGGCAAGGTTTGAAACGTTTCCTGTTGAAGGATCCAACCTCCCGCGTGACCGCTACGGTCGTAGGTTCGAATACTGCCTCGGGCATGGATGTGTGTGATGTCCTTAGGTTAGTTAGGTTTAAGTAGTTCTAAGTTCTAGGGGACTGATGACCACAGATGTTAAGTCCCATAGTGCTCAGAGCCATTTGAACCATTTTTTTGATCCAACCTCAGGTTCTGTACACAGGAATCTGAACGTTGATCCTCCAGACTTTGTACTCAGCCAACCTGAAAATTATTTTCCGTGTGTACTTTTATCTTCTTGAACAAAATGGGAAACAAAACGCTAATTGATCTTAATGCTGTTTAGGGCTGTCGGTAGCCACTTGGCAAAACATTGCACTGCTTCTCTTAATACGGTAAAGTGAATTTGCACGAATGATAATACACTTCCGTAGTTAAATGTGACTTTTCACGTGGCAGATTAATGATTTCGGAACCAAATAATCTTCAAGATATCAAAGCTTCTCGCTTAAATCATAAGGATTCAGCAGACTTACGAGACCATGTCAGGGACTGGGGCCTAATGAATAACGGGGATTCTTCATTTCCCCGCCTATGGCTGCGAAGGGCACCTGGTCAAAGCATACTCTCAGCAGACAGTCCCGGAATGCTCCAAGAGTTAACAGACGACACACCTTCAGCCCTCAACTAGTCGCGGATGTACATTTGTCATCGAACACTATGTTATATTTTAGCATTTTGATCGTTTTCTATGTGTTATAGCGATTAATAATCAAATAAACAAATAACTGTAGTCTAAATGACAGATTATTTTATTTCCTTTGTATATACTGAAGATCTGGAATCATTTAAGAAGTAACCACTGTTTTCTCACCTTTGTAACATACATTATTTCAGCTATTACTTACTAATATCCTGTTTGGTCAGTGGAAGACTCAGTGGTCCAGCAAAACAAGAAAAGGAGAGGTTTGTTGAACGAAATGTGCAAATATTCGTTTGTAAAAAACGGCCTAAGGCTTTTTCCTGACATTTCAGAACTTTTTCACACAGATACTACGTAGTCGTTGATACACAGCGTGCTTGGATACTGTTTTCGGCAGACTGAATGGGTGCATTTAAATAAAGTGTTGTAGAAGGATATTAAAACCTCTGTAGATGCTTGTAATACGCAAAGAAGAGCTTCTTGAAAGTGTAATTAAGCAGAGACATCTGCGCAAAAACCAGTCAGAGAAGAAATGGCTTCAATGAGTAACAGAGGAAGTGTAAATTGATCCTGTTAGTAGCGATAGATGGGAAATTGTTGCATCCGTGTCTGTTATCCATTTTTTTTCCTTTATTGAATTTCGATTCCCCCCCGAAGGGGGTGGGCTGGTAGCAGCTTAGTACGCCACTCTTCAGATTACAGAATTTGTTTTAAAAAAATGAAGATGATAAATAATAAAAGCAGGAGATAAAGTCGGTGACTTAAATGGTAAAATGGCGGAAAATTGTGGAACTTAAAACATAAAACAAAGGGTTGGTGATGCTAATAAAGTACACAGGAAGCAGACAGGTAAAATAATAGACAGACAAAAAAACATGACGACAGTCTGGTTTCTGTTCGCAAGAGATATTAAAACCACACCCAGCTACAGCATGATTTCTGCTCGCAACACTTTGGAAAGACGCACAACACTGAACACTCACTTGAACACTGCACTAAAAAGTTGGCACAAATATGACACACCACAGCCAAGGGCAGACGGGGGGGGAACCTGGACATATGATGGGAACGAAAAGGGGGGAAGGAGAGGAAAAAACGAAGTGGGGGGAGGGGGGAAGGAGCCGACGGAGGATGAGGACCCGTAAGAGGGGGGAGCTGGGCAGACGCGAGAGGGAGTGGGGAAAGGCAGAGGAGGAGGATACAAAAGGACTCATGGGGGAGGGGGAGAAGGGAGGCAGAGAGAGGGTAGGTGGGGAAAAAAACAGGATGGAAGGGGGGGGGGAAGAGGGAGCCCAGTGAAAGGACAGAGGAATGGATGGGAGGTGAGGATCAGAGTTGATGGGAGGGATAAATGGAGGGAGAGAGGGCATCATCCAGGAGCGGGAGTTGACGGAGGCCACCTCGGGAAAGGAGATGAAGGGGGGGGGGAGGACACAACAACAGTGAAGGCGCGCTAGAGGGCGGGAGTTGGAGAGGAGAGGAGCAAACATGAGATGAGGGAGATCAATGTGGCAGGAGGTGTAGAGTATACAGATATGTTCAAGGAATAGGAGCAGATGGGGGAAAGGAATCAGGTTGTAGAGGCTCCGTGTGGGGGACGGGAGACGTATACGGAAGGTGAGGCGGAGTGCATGGCTCTCAGGGATTTGGAGGGACTTACAGAATTTGGGGGGGGGGTCAGATAGCCAGGCGGGACTGGCATTACAGCGGATGGGACGGATTAAGGATTTGTAGGTGTGGAGTATGGTAGAGGGTTTCATCCTCCATATCCGGCCAGAGAGGAGTTTTGCTCAGTCAGAGGCGGTTGTGGGCTTTGGATTGGATACAGCGGAGATGAGGGATCCAGGTGAGGTGATGGTCAGTGGTGAGGCCAAGGTACGTTAGTCAAGTTTTTTTTTTACTTTATTGTTATTTTAAAACCTGTACAACAGGCAGGCTGTCAGCAGCACACTACGCTGCTCTTCAGCCATAGAAGACACAAGCAGCAAAAACAGTGAGAAGACACATAAGTCACAGAGCGGTGGGCAATAAAACAGGAGACACATAGAGACAATCACGGAGCCGTTCACACTCGTCGATAATCCACACTGGTAGCTGATGAGACGACGCACAACCACTGAAGATGATGATGGCACTGGCGAACGATGGAGGGGACGGTGAACACTAAACACTAAACACACAAAACACTGATGGCGGCGACCTCCGGCGCGCGAATGTCCACGTAATGTGTGCGAGTCCGGGGACCTGCCAAGAGGGGTAGAAGGGGGAGGTGGGGGAGAGGGGAGAAAAAGGATGCCAATGGCTGAGGAGTCGGGGGCAGGAGGAGAGGAACAGGGGAGGGGAGGCCCGGGGGAGGAGGGGGGGAGAAAAGGAGGAGGGAGGGAAAAGGGAGAGGAGGGAGGGAGGGTGCACGGAGGAGTAAGTACAGGAGGAGGGCGGGAGGATCAAAGTTGGTAGGAGGGGTAGATGGAAGGGAGGAGGGCATCATCAGGGAGGGGGAGCTGGCGGAAGCCACCGTGGGAGAGGGTAAGGAGGGTGGAGAGGTGGAGACCGGGTGGGACGTGTGAATACAGGCGTGGCAGCGGGCGGGGGTGGGAGAGGATCGGGGAGACGAGCGGGTGAGGAGGATCGAGTTTGCGGGAGGTGTACAGGATCCATATCCTTTCAAGGAAAAGGAGGAGGTGGGGGAAGGGGATGAGATCGTAGAGGATCCACGTGGGGGAGGGGAGACGGATGCTATAGGCGAGGCGGAGAGCATGGCGTTCAAGGATTTGGAGGGATTGATAAAAGGTAGGGGGAGCGGAGATCCATGCTGGATGGGCATAACAAAGGATAGGGCGGATGAGGGATTTATAGGTGTGGAGGATGGTGGAGGGGTCCAGACCCCACGTACGGCCGGAAAGGAGCTTGAGGAGACGGAGGCGGGAACATGTCTTGGCTTGGATTGTCTGGAGATGGGGAGTCCAGGAGAGGCGACGATCAAGGGTGACGCCAAGGTACTTAAGGGTGGGAGTGAGGGCGATGGGACGGCCATAGACGGTGAGATAGAAATCAAGGAGGCGGAAGGAAGGGGTGGTTTTGCCTACAATGATCGCCTGGGTTTTGGGTTAGTCAAGCTCATAAAATACTTTTGAATGGGACAATTTTTTTCATTTATTACGAGTACAGCTTTTTACGTTATGTGAAACAAGTCAGTTTATTTCTATGTTTGTATGACAAATCTAGGAGGGAGGTTTGGTTTGATACGTATCACTTTTTTTTCTCCACCAATTTCGGTTTAAAATGTTTAATTTATCGTGGGACATTGCAGAATATTCTCACTTCAGTCCCTATAGTTTCATGAAGTTCCGATAGATGGTAGCGCTATACGTAGCGTTCAAAATGGCGCTTGCAACGGAGGTGCGTTCCAAGCAAAGAGCTGCCATTGAATTTCATTTGGTGGAAAATCAGTGTATCCCAGATATTCATATGAGCTTCAACAATGTCTACGAAGACCTGGCAATGAACAAAAGCACGTTATGTCGTCGGGTGAAGCGTCTGTCATCATCTCCACCAAGTCGAGCAAACCTGTCCGATATCCAGTGTGCCAGCCGGCCGAACACGGGGGTGACTCCTGCACTGGTGGAACGGTTGAACACTCACTTTCGAGGTGATCGATGGTTCACAGCTGTGACTCCTGCTATACTGGAACGTGCGGACACTCTCGTTAGAGATGCACGACGGATCGCAATCAAACTTCTCCTTCTCCATGACAATGCAATGTCCCACACAAAAAAAATGGTTCAAATGGCTCTGAGCACTATGGGACTTAACTTTTGAGGTCATCAGTCCCCTAGAACTTAGAACTACTTAAACCTAACTAACCTAAGGACATCACACACATCCATGCCCGAGGCAGGATTCGAACCTGCGACCGTAGCGGTCGCGCGGTTCCAGACTGTAGCGCCTAGAACCACTCAGCCACCCCGGCCGGCTGTCCCACACAAATTTGCGCATCCAAGAGGAGCTCACAGTACTTCACTGGCCTGTTCTTCCTCAGCCATCACACAGCCCGGATCCCTGATTTTCCTGCTTCTGTCTGTTTGGCGTAATGAAGGATGCACTCCACGAAAGCAGTACGGATGATACGGAGGTTATTCATGCAGCAAGACGTTTGGTCTGACGTCGACAAGTAGAGTGGTAACGTTCAGGTGTACAAGCCCTCCCAGTACGGTGGCGTAAGGCCGTCAAATTGAACAGAGAATTAAAAAAAAAAAGAGAGATTGAAAAATAGGGTTTCGTGGCTAAAAGAGCGGGGAATAATACGATGTGTAGGAATCCTAAATGAAACCATCCTACTTTCAGAAAAAAACCCTCGTATAATTGGTGCAAGTGGTTCGTGTGTGTGTGTGTGTGTGTGTGTGTGTGTGTGTTTTGAGCATCTAACCTACGAAACGGAAGCGATGCTGACTGCATAGTAGTTGACGATTAGGTGCTTCTAGGACAGCTGTATCTGAACATTGTCTCAAAATATGCCAGAAAATCCAAAGAGATTCTGGTCGTACGTAAAGTACACCAGTGGCAAAAAACAATGAATACCGTCACTGCACAATAGCTGTGGGAATGTTACCGAAGATGGTGTCACTAAAGTGGAGTTAAATACAATTTTCCGTAATTCCTTCACGATAGAAGACGAAGTAAATATTCCAGAATTCGAATCCAAATCAGCTATTAGCATGAGTGACATAAACGTAGATATCTTAGGAGTTGCGAAACAACTCAAATCACTTAAGAAAGGCAAGTCTTTCGGTCGAGATGGTATACCAATCAGGTTCCTTTCAGAGTATGCAGACACAATAGCCCCTTTCTTAGCAATCATATACAACTGCTCACTTGACGAAAGGTCTGTTCCTAAAGACTGGAAGGTGGCACAGATCACATCAATATTCAAGAAAGGAAATAGGAGTAACCCATTGAATTATAGACCCATATCACTGACCTCAATTTGCAGTAGGATTTTGGAGCATATACTGTACTCGAAGATTATGAATCACCTTGAAGAAAATGACTTATTGATACATAACCAACTGATTCAGAAAATATCGTTCTTGTGCAACACAGATAGCTCTTTATTCCCATGAAGTAATGAGTGCTGTCGACAAGGGATCTCAGATCAATTCCATATTCCTAGATTTCCAGAAGGCTTTTGATACCGTTCCTCACAAGCGACTATTAATCAAATTCCGTGAATATGCAGTATCGTCTCAGTTGTGTGACTGGATTCGTGATTTCCTCTCAGAGAGGTCACTGTTACTAGTGATAGACGGTAAATCGTCGAGTAGAACAGAAGTGATATCTGGCGTTCCGCAAGGAAGTGTCATAGGCCCTCTGCTCTTCCTGATTTACATAATTGACCTAGGTGATAATCTGAGCAGCCCCTTAGATTGTTTACAGATGATGCTGTAATTTACCGTCTAGTAAAATCATCAGACGATCAATTCCAATTACAAAATGATCTAGAGAAAATTTCTGTATGGTGCGAAAAGTGGCAATTGGCACTAAACAAAGAAAAGTGTGAGGTCATCCACATGGGTACTAAAAGAAATGCGATAAATTTTGGGTATACGATAAATCGTACAAATCTAAGAGCTGTCAATTCGACTAAATACCTAGGAATTACAATTACGAGCAACTTAAATTGGAAATACCACATAGATAATATTGTGGGGAAGGCGAAACAAAGACTGTGCTTTGTTGGCAGAACACTTAGAAGATGCGACAAACCCACTAAAGAGACAGCCTACTTGTCCGTCCTCTGCTGGAATATTTCTGCACGATGTGGGATCCTTACCAGGTAGGACTGACGGACGACATCGAAAAAGTACAAAGAAGGGAAGCTCGTTTCGTGTTATCGCGCAACAGGGGTGTCACTGATATGATACGCGAGTTGGGGTGGCAGTCACTGAAACAAAGGCGGTTTTCTTTGCGGCGAGATCTATTTACGAAATTTCAATCACCAAGTTTCTCTTCCGAATGCGAAAATATTTTGTTGACACCCGCCTACGTAGGGAGAAATGATCATCATAATAAAATAATAGAAATCAGAGCTCGAACGGAAAGATTTAGGGGTTCTTTTTTCTCACCCGTCATTAGAGAGTGGAATGGTAGAGAAGTAGTATGAAAATGGTTCGATGAACCCTCTGCCAGGCACTCAAGTGTGAATTGCAGAGTAACCATGTAGAACAGAGTAAGCACAGAACGCTCTTTGCGAGAGCTGTGAGCGTGTTATTGAGTACCCGGCCGTGGCTGTGAGTGCCTCCTATAATTTGAAAGTCGTGTCTGGCCTGGTCAGTGACTTGCTGCAAGTGGAATGGAACTGCGAATCCAGCGGGCGGCATCCGGCGTGGGCCACGGCGGGGAGGCGGGTTAACGCTGCGATCCTCGGCGCCACCTCACAGCGCTCTTCCTAATTACTGCACGTCCACTCGGCCGCGGGCTTAATTGCTTCTGGTTCCAAAGTGCCGCCGACAAACGCGCTGCTAATTTTCTACTCTGGCGACCGCAAAGCGCGGGATCGCGCTATTGCGGCGCGAACAGACATGGCGGCCGTCCAGGCCGACGCTAATTTCTTCGGGAGCATCGCAGCTCAGTGGGTGCGCGGCGGCGCTGCTCAAGATAGCGCGGGGGGAGCTCCCGTTGTGGATTCCTCGAGCGTGGACAAATATACGAGGGTCGTTCAACAAATAACGTAAACGTAAAACATCACTCAGGGATGAGGCCTTAAAGCCGTCGTCACACACACCGTGCACTCGAACGTCAAAGTTGTGCGTGCCGAGTTTCTGACGTCCTAGAATGGAAAAAGCACGTTCCGGAGTCTCTCCGAAAGTGTAGAAGAATATCAAGCATGCCAGATATTCTAAACGTGCGTTTGAGCGTAGACCAATTAGATGGAAGAACGCACGTCATCTCTTTTCAGTACAGATTCGGGAGACTCCATGTTGGTTTTCAGCTGAAGCCCATATTTGCCACGTTTTTTTATTGTAGCCTCCCTCCTACGAATTTATTCTATTTCAAAGTACCAATAAATTCAGGATCTCTCGAAAATCCATCGTTTATTGGTGCGATTTGTTATAATATTGGATTGGTGCTTAAGTTCGTAGCGTTTTTGTTTTGCATGTTGGTATTCCGGTTCCTACGGGTTTGTTTATCGATTGTCATTTTTTCTTTGTAGTTCACTGTTTCTATCTAAGTCATTATTGTCATTATGTGATTTGGAGATCGTGAATGAAGATGTGAACGGTAGAAAACAGAGGACCAAGTATAGCAATCGGAACATTTCCGACGTATACTTCTGTTTGATTTCAGACAACGGGTGACTGCAGCGTAGGCAGTCAGAAACTTTTTTGTCATGCATGGGGATAATGCCATTGAGCAAAGCATGGCAAGAAAATGGTTTTTTCGTTTTAAGAAAGATCGCTTTAACATTAGTGACTCACCGCATTGACAAAGACTTTCGGGGTTTGACGAAGGTCGTTTAAACGCATTAATCCACAGTAATCCACGTTATCGTACTCTAGAACTGGCAGATGTGGTGAACTGTGATCATTCCACCATTGTGTGACATTTGCATGCAACGGCAAATGTTAAAACATCGGCCGTATGTATATCGCATATTATAAACCAAAACAATAAACATCAGCAAGTGCCCATTTGTGCTTCTCTGGTCGCTCGTCATCAAGTGGTTCGTAAACAACACCGACCATTCCTATCCTGTATCGTTACTGATGACGAGAAATGGAGTCTCTATGCTTACATAAGGAAATGAAAGGAAGGGTTGAGTCCAAACAAAGAAGCAACTCCTCGTGCAAAGACTTGTGTGCAGCCACAAAAGATAACGTTATACATTCGGTGGAGCAGCAAAGATGGCGTGTTCTACGAATTCGTTCCCCGAAGTGCAGCCTTCACTACTGACGTTTATCATCATCAACTGAGGTGTCTTGCAGACACAGTCCAAGAACAGCGATCAGGAAACCTCAGTGAACTGACGCTACTCCACGATAACGCCCGCCCGTGTTCTCCTAGATTATACAGGAGTTGTGTTGGGAAGTCTTTCCCAGTCCACCTTATTCACCTGATCTTGAACTGTCAGATTTTCATCATTTCCGCTCTCTATCGAACAACCTTCAAGGAATTTCCTTTCCAGATGAAAATGCGTTCCGAACGTATATCGACGAGTTCTTCACCTCAATACCACGTGATTTCTACAGCCGCTGAATCGAAAAGTTACCCCAGCGTAGACTGTCTGTTGTAAATAGTCAAGAAGACTATATTATTGATGACTATATTACGCGAATGTCTCGTGTCTATTAAACCTGCGGGAAAACGCTACGAAAGCATACACCAACCCAATAATAAAACTTACCTCCTATTATTATATGTCATTTAAGAGCACTAGAAAACTGAAGACTTCTCGGAAACCCTTCGTTTGTTGGTACGATTGGTAATAATAAAACCATATTATTGAAGGTTATCAATTTTTGATTTGTAACTTACATTTTATGGAAGTATGGTGTTTCAAGGCAATGGCACATTGTAGACCCATCAAAAATACATTATTCTTGGTACGATTTGTTATAATTAAATGTTGGCCTGCCATTAAAAGCCTTCGGAAGATATTAACATATTGCAAGTAGGCTGTTTAGGTTTTTATCTTGGTAACGCCATGTAGCGCTCTATATGAAAATCACTGACTGTGCTGTGTGCAGTCTATGGCTGGTTTGCATTGTTCGAATTTGCTATTGTAGTGTTGGGCAGTTGGCTGTTAACAGCGCATAGCGTTGCGCAGTTGGAGGTGAGCCGCCAGCAGTGGTGGATGTGGGGAGAGAGATGGCGGAGTTTTGAGAGCGGATGATCTGGACGTGTGTTCATCAGAGACAGTAAATTTGTAAGACTGGATGTCATGAACTGATATGACTTTTGAACACTATTAAGGTAAATACAGTGTTTGTTCTCTATCAAAATCTTTCATTTGCTAACTATGCCTATCAGTAGTTAGTGCCTTCAGTAGTTAGAATCTTTTATTCACCTGGCAGTATTGGCGCACTCTGTATTGCAGTAGTTTGACTAACGAAGATTTTTGTGAGGTAAGTGACTCATGAAAGGTAAAGATTATTGTTAGTCAGGGCTATTCTTTTGTAGGGATTTTTGAAAGTCAGATTCCGTTGCGCTAAAGAACATTGTGTGTCAGTTTAAGCACAGTCATTTATAATTTTTCTAAGGGGACGTTTCAATATAAGATATGGTTTTACATCAGGTAATTTAAGTGTAGCGTAATAAATACAGATTCAGAATTACAGGGAATTGTGGAATGTGTAGCTGGTTTGCATCTCACTATATCAAAAACATTTTTACCGAATTTAGCGTTAGGTTCTGAGACTTTGTCACTGATTTAATAGAAGTATATCTATAATATTCAATGTTATTTATATACAAGAACGCTCTTCCGCACGAGTGTGTTTCTCCTAATAGCTTTATCTGCAATGGAACTTGCATTACTTGCAGTAAGGTATTTTGAATTTTTATTGTGAATAATTTTTATTGTGAATAATAAATAAATTCTGGGAACATTGTTTTTTTAATGCAGTGTTTCATTTATGTAAAAAACTTAATTGCTTATAATTATTTCCCAAAAAAACAGTTCATTTAGAACTACACTCCTGGAAATGGAAAAAAGAACACATTGACACCGGTGTGTCAGACCCACCATACTTGCTCCGGACACTGCGAGAGGGCTGTACAAGCAATGATCACACGCACGGCACAGCGGACACACCAGGAACCGCGGTGTTGGCCGTCGAATGGCGCTAGCTGCGCAGCATTTGTGCACCACCGCCGTCAGTGTCAGCCAGTTTGCCGTGGCATACGGAGCTCCATCGCAGTCTTTAACACTGGTAGCATGCCGCGACAGCGTGGACGTGAACCGTATGTGCAGTTGACGGACTTTGAGCGAGGGCGTATAGTGGGCATGCGGGAGGCCGGGTGGACGTACCGCCGAATTGCTCAACACGTGGGGCGTGAGGTCTCCACAGTACATCGATGTTGTCGCCAGTGGTCGGCGGAAGGTGCACGTGCCCGTCGACCTGGGACCGGACCGCAGCGACGCACGGATGCACGCCAAGACCGTAGGATCCTACGCAGTGCCGTAGGGGACCGCACCGCCACTTCCCAGCAAATTAGGGACACTGTTGCTCCTGGGGTATCGGCGAGGACCATTCGCAACCGTCTCCATGAAGCTGGGCTACGGTCCCGCACACCGTTAGGCCGTCTTCCGCTCACGCCCCAACATCGTGCAGCCCGCCTCCAGTGGTGTCGCGACAGGCGTGAATGGAGGGACGAATGGAGACGTGTCGTCTTCAGCGATGAGAGTCGCTTCTGCCTTGGTGCCAATGATGGTCGTATGCGTGTTTGGCGCCGTGCAGGTGAGCGCCACAATCAGGACTGCATACGACCGAGGCACACAGGGCCAACACCCGGCATCATGGTGTGGGGAGCGATCTCCTACACTGGCCGTACACCACTGGTGATCGTCGAGGGGACACTGAATAGTGCACGGTACATCCAAACCGTCATCGAACCCATCGTTCTACCATTCCTAGACCGGCAAGGGAACTTGCTGTTCCAACAGGACAATGCACGTCCGCATGTATCCCGTGCCACCCAACGTGCTCTAGACGGTGTAAGTCAACTACCCTGGCCAGCAAGATCTCCGGACCTGTCCCCCATTGAGCATGTTCGGGACTGGATGAAGCGTCGTCTCACGCGGTCTGCACGTCCAGCACGAACGCTGGTCCAACTGAGGCGCCAGGTGGAAATGGCATGGCAAGCCGTTCCACAGGACTACATCCAGCATCTCTATGATCGTCTCCATGGGAGAATAGCAGCCTGCATTGCTGCGAAAGGTGGATATACACTGTACTAGTGCCGACATTGTGCATGCTCTGTTGCCTGTGTCTATGTGCCTGTGGTTCTGTCAGTGTGATCATGTGATGTATCTGACCCCAGGAATGTGTCAATAAAGTTTCCCCTTCCTGGGACAATGAATTCACGGTGTTCTTATTTCAATTTCAAGGAGTGTATTTCTGTGCAGAATCAGCCAAACAAATAGGGGGTCATATTTACCCCACCATTTTTGCTAATGGCAAAAATGGGCGTTTCTTAAAATACGACTATCTCAAAAACTATTCATGGTATAACAAAAATATTTTGCAAACAGTTGCTCCTTTATATTACCTATAATTTAATGTATATAACGTTAAGATCCGACCTCGGATAAGCGTTTTATAGCCACAAGAAATTACTAGGTCTCATTTACCCCACCTTACCCTAATAGTGGGAAGAGCAATAAATATGATTAGTTACAGTATTTGGTATTTCCAGCTGAAGTTGCTTCCGTTTAGCCTTTGTTTTTTTTAGCTATTTATTGCTGGAACTGTAGTGACACAGCATGGACGACATCTTCACGAGTCTATAGGATGGAAACGAGTCGTCTCCTGATTCCTCACTTATTTTCAGATACTCTACTCAACGCCCTTTCCATTACAACACGCTACAAAAGAGCATACATACTATGAAGAATGTTTTTTTCATAGAAAACTATTACCAAGAAAAGAAGTAGTTCAGCTGCACATTTAAAATAGAGTATGTAGTTTCTGATTTGAATCTGACAGCTTGGACTTTATTGATCAGACAGGCGAACAAAAATCATCTCAGTGCATCACTAATGGGCAGTTCATCAAGAACATTACACACAATAGCCTATCCGCTGCCATATTCAACAGACATGTTTTATACAACAGATATCCATTTTGTTATTTCAATTACATGGGTATAGAATTGCTGCCATTCATCCGTCTCGGATTGACGCTGAGACGCACTGACCCCTGAAGTCAGGCCTTCCGTTTCGATTAGATAAGGGGCGGGGCTTGGGTCATGTGCGTAGCGAAGAGCTGCCTGCTTGCATCCTTGCCGCTCGTCTCCTGTACACTTGCCGGCAGAACAACACAGATGCCGCCGGGGCAGAGCAGCCATCGGTTGGCAGGGTACATTAATGAATCAACAATTTTAAAGAAGTAGTGAATAACCAAAAGAACGTCAAGACAAGGTTATAGAAATATAAGAAGAAGTAGATGAATATGAGATGGGAGACACAGTACTGCAAGAAGAATCTGACGGAGCACTGAGAGAGCTAAGGGGGAACAAGGCCACTGAGGTAGACGATATTCTGTCAGTATTATTGAGATCCTTGATAGGGCCAGCCGTGACCTAACTGTTCCACCCAGTGTGCAAGATATTTCATAATGGTTAAGTACACTGGCAGAAAAAAAATCGCAACACCAAGAAATAACTAATGTAAGAATGAAATTTGAGGAATACATTTGTCTAAGTAACATGTTTTAATAATTAACATTGCAAGATCACAGGTTAACGTAAGAGCGAGATAAGCCATTACAAATGTGAAATGCTGGTTAAGTTAACAATCGATGTAACCACCAGAATGTTGAATGCAAGCGCGAAAACTTGCATGAATTGTGTTGTACAGCTGCCGGATGTCAGTTTGTGGGGTGGTGCTCCACACGTGTTGCACTTGGTCGGTTAATACAGGTAATGGCTATGGATCACGCTGGTGTCGTCCGATCATGTCCCGCATGTGCTCGACTGGAGATAGATCTGTTGATCGAGCAGGCCAAGGCTACATGTCGACAGTCTGTAGAGCATATTGGGTTACAACAATGGTCTTCATCTACATCCACATGGTTACTCCGCAGTTCGCACTTAAGGGCCTGGTAGAGGGTTCATCGAACCATTTTCGTACTACTTCTCTACCATTCCACTCTCGAATGGCGCGTGGGAAAAAGGAACACCTAAATCTTTCCGTTCGAGCTCCTGTTTCTATTATTTTATTATGATGATCATTTCTACCTACGTAGGTGGGTGTCAACAAAATATTTTCGGTGACTGTCACCCCTTCTCGCGTATCATATTGGTGACACTCTCACCCCTATTGCGCAATAACACGAAACGAGATGCCCTTCTTTGCACTTTTGCGATGTTCTCCGTCAATCCTACCTGGTAAGGATCCCACACCGCGCAGAAATATTTCAGCACAGGACGGACAAGTGTAATGTAGGCTGTCTCTTTAGTGGGTTTGTCGCATCTTCTAAGTGTTCTGCCAACAAAGCGCAGTCTTTGTTTCACCTTCCCCACGATATTATCTATGTGGTCTTTCCAATTTAAGTTGCTCGTAATTGTAGTTCCTAGGTATTTAGTCGAACTGACAGCCCTTATATTTGTGCGATTTATCGTGTACCCAAAATTTATTGAATTTCTTTTAGTACCCATGTGGATAACCTCACACTTTTCTTTGTTTAGTGTCAATTGTGACTTGTCGCACCATACAGAAATTCTCTCTAGATCATTTTGTAATTGGAATTGATCGTCTGATGATTTTACTGGACGGTAAATTACAGCGTCATCTGCAAACAATCTAAGGAGGCTGCTCAGATTATCACCTAGATCATTTATGTAAATCAGAAACAGCAGAGGGCCTATGACAATATCTTGCGGAACGCCAGATATCACTTCTGTTTTACTCTACGATTTACCGTCTATCACTACGAACTGTGACCTCTCTGAGAGGAAATCACGAATCCAGTCACACAACTGAGACGATGCCCCATATGCACGCAATTTGATGTATAGTCGCTTGTCAGGATGGTACGTGGGCGGGCGTTATCCTGTTGAAAACACCCTCTGGAACGCTGTTCATGAATGGCAGCACAACAAGTCGAATCACCAGATTAACGTATAGATTTGTAGTCAGGGTGCGTGGAATAACAACAGGAATTCTCATGCTATCATTCGAAATCGTACTACAGACCACGCAGAAAGACTGCTTGCAGGCCCTCCTCTGGCCTCCTTGTATTATCATACGGCCACACTAGCACCTGCACCATATTCTGCTTTCATCAGAGAACACAAAAGACCTCCACCCTGCCCTTCAATGAACTCCCGGTTGACCCCATTGAAGACACAAATGGCGGTGGTTTGGGGTCAGTGTAATACACGCTACACGGTGTCTGGCTCGGAGCTATCCTTGAAGTGACCGATTTCTACATCTACATCTACATCTATACTCCGCGAGCCACCTTACGGTGTGTGGCGGAGGGTACTTATTGTACCACTATCTGATCCCCCCCTTCCCTGTTCCATTCACGAATTGTGCGTGGGAAGAACGACTGCTTGTAAGTCTCCGTATTTGCTCTAATTTCTCGGATCTTTTCGTTGTGATCATTACGCGAGATATATGTGGGCGGTAGTAATATGTTGCCCATCTCTTCCCGGAATGTGCTCTCTGGTAATTTCGATAATAAACCTCTCCGTATTGCGTAACGCCTTTCTTGAAGTGTCCGCCACTGGAGCTTGTTCAGCATCTCCGTTACGCTCTCGCGCTGACTAAATGTCCCCATGACGAATCGCGCTGCTTTTCGCTGGATGATGTCTATCTCTTCTATTAATCCAACCTGGTAAGGGTCCCATACTGATGAGCAATACTCAAGAATCGGACGAACAAGCGTTTTGTAAGCTACTTCTTTCGTCGATGAGTCACATTTTCTTAGAATTCTTCCTATGAATCTCAACCTGGCGCCTGCTTTTCCCACTATTTGTTTTATGTGATCATTCCACTTCAGATCGTTCCGGATAGTAACTCCTAAGTATTTTACGGTCGTTACCGCTTCCAATGATTTACCACCTATGGCATAATCGTACTGGAATGGATTTCTGCCCCTATGTATGCGCATTATATTACATTTATCTACGTTTAGGGAAAGCTGCCAGCTGTCGCACCATGCATTAATCCTCTGCAGGTCCTGCTGGAGTACGTACGAGTCTTCTGATGTTGCTACTTTCTTGTAGACAACCGTGTCATCTGCAAATAGCCTCACGGAGCTACCGATGTTGTCAACTAAGTCATTTATGTATATTGTAAACAATAAAGGTCCTATCACGCTTCCCTGCGGTACTCCCGAAATTACCTCTACATCTGCAGATTTTGAACCGTTAAGAATGACATGTTGTGTTCTTTCTTCTAGGAAATCCTGAATCCAATCACAAACCTGGTCCGATATTCCGTAAGCTCGTATTTTTTTCACTAAACGTAAGTGCGGAACCGTATCAAATGCCTTCCTGAAGTCCAGGAATACGGCATCAATCTGCTCGCCAGTGTCTACGGCACTGTGAATTTCTTGGGCAAATAGGGCGAGCTGAGTTTCACATGATCTCTGTTTGCGGAATCCATGTTGGTTATGATGAAGGAGATTTGTATTATCTAAGAACGTCATAATACGAGAACACAAAACATGTTCCATTATTCTACAACAGATTGACGTAAGCGAAATAGGCCTATAATTATTCGCATCTGATTTATGACCCTTCTTGAAAATGGGAACGACCTGCGCTTTCTTCCAGTCGCTAGGTACTTTACGTTCTTCCAGCGATCTACGATAAATTGCTGATAGAAAGGGGGCAAGTTCTTTAGCATAATCACTGTAGAATCTTAAGGGTATCTCGTCTGGTCCGGATGCTTTTCCGCTACTAAGTGATAGCAGTTGTTTTTCAATTCCGATATCGTTTATTTCAATATTTTCCATTTTGGCGTCCGTGCGACGGCTGAAGTCAGGGACCGTGTTACGATTTTCCGCAGTGAAACAGTTTCGGAACACTGAATTCAGTATTTCTGCCTTTCTTCGGTCGTCCTCTGTTTCGGTGCCATCGTGGTCAACGAGTGACTGAATAGGGGATTTAGATCCGCTTACCGATTTTACATATGACCAAAACTTTTTAGGGTTCTTGTTTAGATTGTTTGCCAATGTTTTATGTTCGAATTCGTTGAATGCTTCTCTCATTGCTCTCTTTACGCTCTTTTTCGCTTCGTTCAGCTTTTCCTTATCAGCTATGATTCGACTACTCTTAAACCTATGATGAAGCTTTCTTTGTTTCCGTAGTACCTTTCGTACATGATTGTTATACCACGGTGGATCTTTCCCCTCGCTTTGGACCTTAGTCGGTACGAACTTATCTAAGGCGTACTGGACGATGTTCCTGAATTTTTTCCATTTTTGTTCCACATCCTTCTTTTTGTGTGTGCTAACTACCACTCAGATTGTTGTTGCAGACGGAGTGCGATGCGCCAGAGCCATACACCGAGCAAGATGGTCTTCTCTCTCGGTAGTACCACGCGGCCGTCCGGAGCACGGTCCTTTGTGACCGTACATTCTCGTGCCGCTGCCCCAGTTACGTACATTGGCTACATTCCTGTATTCTGCAATATCTCAGAAGGAATAATCAGCTTCTAGTAGCACTATTAACCGACCTCGTTCAGACTCTGAGCTGTTGATAATGGCGTCTTTATCGCCTTATAGGCATTCTTGACTAACATCAACTCATCACGTCCAATCTCAAAGATAACTAACGTTCGCGACCGTCACAGCATTTATTTAAAGCAACCCTGATTTGCATCCTCATAGTGGCGCTACTAGAGCGACTCTTATGCATCTGACGTGAAATCTGAATAGATACCAACTCTCATATGTAGAAACACGCCTACGAACTTTCGTGTGTGTAGCACAATTTCTTCTTGTAGTTTCGATTTTTTTCCGTCAGTGTATTCTCAGCACTCCGTCTTCAGGCCACGAGTGGCCTACCGGGACCATCCGACAGCCGTGTCATCCTCGGTGGAGGATGCGGATAGGAGGCGCGTGGGGTCAGAACACCGCTCTCCCGGTGGTAAGATGGTATTCTTCACCGAAGCCGCTACTATTCGGTCGAGTAGCTCCTCAATTGGCATCACGAGGCTAAGTGCACTCCGAAAAATGGCAACAGCGCATGGCGGCCTGGATGGTCACCCATCCAAGTGCCGACCACGCCCGACAGCGCTTAACTTCGGTGATCTTACCGGAACCGGTGTATCCACTGCGGCAGTGTATTCTCAGACTTCAAGAATAATGCGCCAATTCCAATTTAAAATGAAGGCAGTTGCTGTCAGCTATATTACTGAAATATCAATTTAATAAGTTATGCTTACAAAATAGTGACACGAGTTATTTACAGAACAATGGAACAACTTGTTCAAAATGGTTCAAAAGGCTCTGAGCACTATGGGACTTAACATCTGAGGTCATCAGTCCCCTAGAACTTAGAACTACTTAAACGTAACTAACTTAAGGACATCACACACATCCATGCCAGAGGCGGGATTCGAACCTGCGATTGTAGCGGTCGCGCGGTTCCAGACTGTAGCTCCGCCAGTGCACTGCCGTTATCTGTATATGTGAAATCGTCATTGCATGACTTTTATCACATCAGTGTATATCTGTAACTTTACAACATTACAGATTCGATATTATGCCTTGTGACAGAACTGCTCTGTAAAATGACTAGACAAGTCTACCTAGCGAGAACCGCTGACTGTCGATACACTATTATCTGCACATTGGACATAGAAATTGTGACACTGATTTCATTCAATCTGGAAGCATAATTCTGTGAGCACAAGACGTTCTTCTACGTCTAACAGCGTATGTAGTGATGTTGTGTTTGGTACGGTGGCCTTGTCGTTAGAGGGAGTTGACCGCTTTTGGCACTGGGCAGTTGGCGTGGTGCAGGAAGGGCGTGCGTTACGTGGCGAGGCGCGACACCTCGTGTCAGCAGAGGCTGCGGGCAGCAGCAATCGGGCGGAGTGGCCGTCGGCCGCCGTGCGTCCCCGCCTCGTGATGGATGGCCCGCATCTCTCCGCAGCCTTCCCACGCCAGAGCGCGCCAGCTGCGCCTCCGTCCGTTTTACGTCGTCACTCTGGCGGTGACCGCGCCGGCGACTTCATTAAGAAACTCCACCGATAAAGTGTGTGCTCTGCTGCGTAAGCCGCCAGCACCCGCAACGATGCAATACTAAATGGTTAACTTCACGTCCACAGTTCTGTACATCCCCCAAAAACACTGACTTTAAAAATGAAATGTTCCCAGCGTTATATGATGGTGATATAAATGAAATGTATTCGTAATCGCAAATGTGGTTACCTCCCACCTGTCCGCTGAACTGAAAGTTCTCCGGATCACGGAGCACACCAGAAAGGGTTTTAATTCCAGCATGTCGACGGCAGCGGTCTTCTTGGACGTGAGAATGCTTATGATAAGATTTGGCAGGACAACCTGGTGTATAAGATGCTGACGCAAACGCCCATCCCTGACATCTACGTTAAGATCGTGGATGATTTCCTTCACCAGAGGACCTTCCTCGTTGCTCAGCGGGGAAAGCGCTCCAGTATACGCCACGTGTCAATGGGTACCGCTCAGGGCTCTGTGCTGTCCCCTCTTCTTTCTAATATCTATGTCAACGACATGTCCGTCCTCCGTCACTGCCATTTGGCGCAATACCCCGATGGCACGGCGCTTTATGCGACCGCCGCAATCCTAATCAACTCACTGCCCGCCTCCAAAGGCAAGTGGACCCAACAGTCACCTCGTGTGGCTCCAATAAAATGGCCCTCAATGCCGCAAAAACCATGGTTGTGTACTTCACTAAACGGCGCCCTATACTCCGAAACAACACCTCAATCGGGGGGCGTCCGGATCCCGTGGGCCCAAGCTACCAAGTATCTCGGGGTCTGGTTGCATAAGAAACTTTTCTTCCACCGCCACGCAGAATACGTCGCCCATAAAGGGTTAAAGTTGACAAAGGCCTTGTACCCGCTCTTCTCTAGCCGAGAGCTGAATTTAGGTACCAAGCTCCGGCTGTATCACTCCGTTGTCCTACCCTCACTAACGTATGGTTACTCTGCGTGGGCCACGATTAGTAAGTCCCGGATGATGACGCTCCAGCGCCTACAGAATAAAGTTCTCAGGTGGATCATTCACGCCCCTCCGCTCACCAGGATTGTCACTCTGCATGAGAAGACAAATACAGCCCTTCTCAAGACGATCATTCGCCGTAAGGCTTGCCAACTGTACAGAAAAGTGGACGTTCTCCGTGAGTCAATCGCTGGACTTCAACCCATCGGCACCACAGTTCCACGGCACTGGCGCCGACATCCCGTTCCGCTCACCATCCTGGAGGATTCGGATTCGGTCTATGACTGACGATAGGTCCAATACGACCACGTTTTTCTGCCCGTTTCGTACAGTCACTAGCAGTGGCCTGTTCACGTCCAGCCACTTTTCACCTTGACCATAGAGTTGGCGCATTACTGCACCCCTCCTTTGCCCATCCACCGTCGGAGGGTGGCACGGAACTTAAAGTTCCACCGTCACACCTTCAAAGTGCTATGCTCGGCTGTTATTCAGTCGTTGCTTTCAGTCTCCCCTTACTTGCCACCGAGACAGTTGGACCGGATCTAAATCGGTGACGCTGCGTATTAGTAACTGGCTACAGAAAAAAATGGACAACCGTCAGTTGTATAATGGAATGACAACAATGAAAATTTCTGCTGGACCGGAGCTCGAACCAGGATTTCCTGCTTATCGCGAGCGGTCGCCGTACCATTAGGCTACACGAACACTACTTACGGCCAGACTCGAACTTTCGAATGCCGTCAATCCTGTGTCTACAGCACGTACTCGTACGTACATTTCGTATAATTATTCGCGAACAGACGAGTCATTTTAATTGGAAGTCGCTTGCCCGTTGTCGGCGGCTAAATACGATATTGCAGTGCCTGCATTATTGAGAAATATGATGCAATGTTCATTCTAACATGCTTGCATATCCAAAGGAACAGTTCATCGTACTTCAGAACAACACAGACACTGCAATATCGTATTATACGAAGGTTGTTCGCTAAGTCTGGTGAATTTCTATGAAAGAATGAAACTTTTTTTTTTTCTTTTTTTGCAGCTTCACGGTTGGGAAGACTGATTATTCAAATGGTCGTATAAAGAATTTCAACAGTGTACAGCTTACAGTTCATTGCTGACAGGCCGGCCGCTGTGGCTGAGCGGTTCTAGGCGCTTCAATCTGGAACCGCGCGATTGCTACGGTCACAGGTTCGGATCCTACCTCGGGCATGGGTGTGCGTGATGTCCTTAGGTTAGTTAGGTTTAAGTAATTCTAAGTTCTAGGGGACTGATGACCTCAGATGTCCCATAGCGCTCAGAGTCATTTTGAACCACTGCTGACAGCCACCTGAAATGGTCAGTTCAGGCATCTCAACTGAGCAAGTGCATGATATTATGCACGAAGATTTGGCTAAGACGGAGCTGTGGTGCGTACGGCGATTGCTCACAGTCGATCGAAAGTGCATCCAGTAAAATATTACTACACGATGTCTGATCATCTTTAATCGCCGTCCGCAAGACTTTTCGCGCCGATTTGTGACTGTCGATGAAACCTGGATCCATCATTATTGACCAGAGTCAAAACGGCATTCAAAACCATGGACAAACGCTGTTGATAGGGCACCGCAGAAGGCAAAGATCAGTTTGCTAGTTGGTATGGTAATAGGCATTGTTTTTTGGATGCCCAAGCAATAATCTACAAAGATTACTTGGAATAAGTCAGAGCCATGACTGGAACCTATTATGCTCCATTGTTGGATCGTCTGAAACTTGAGTTGGCTAAAAAAATGAAGGTTAGCACGGAAAAAAGAGCTCTTTCACAAAGATAATGCACCAACCAGTGTAAAAGACTTGATGGTGATAATCAGGAATCATCATCATCTTTTTCTTCTTCTCCATCTTCGTTGTGGACCGCGCAGTCAGATTCCCTCAAATTGAAATTTCAAGGTCATCCTCCCATTTCAGTCTTCATCTAAGGTCATCAGTCCCTAAGCTTACACACTACTTAACCTAAATTATCTTAAGGACAAACACACACACCCATGCCCGAGGGAGGACTCTAACCTCCGCCGGGACCAGCAGCACAGTCCATACCTGCAGCGCCCTAGACCGCTCGGCTAATCCAGCGCGGCTCCAACATCTCTCCGAACACATAATACAGTTTCCGTGATAGTACAACCAAGTTTAGTACAACCAAGTCTTGCTTGCAGATCTACTGTGTTTCATCGTAATAGGCGAGCTCATAAGTTGCTTTTCGTATTTATTTCTTTTCTGCCACGTTTAGTGGCTTTAATTCCTGGTTCAAAATGGTTTGAATGACTCTGAGCACTATGGGACTTAACATCTGAGGTCATCAGTCCCCTAGAACTTAGAACTACTTAAACCTAACTAACCTAAGGACATCACACACATCCATGCCCGAGGCAGGATTCGAACCTGCGACCGTAGCACTCGCGCGGTTCCAGGCTGAAGCGCCTAGACCCGCTCGGCCACCGCGGCCGACTTTTAATTCATGTCCAAAGCCTTTGTTTCTTAATTCATACCTTACATAAGGGTTTATTTGGCCATTCTTCTCGGCAGTTTCGTTGGAATAGTTGTCTTGTCCTTCCTTAGTCGAATTCTCCCTACAGTGCAACACTATAGGCCATTCCACCACTTTATAAAATTTAACTTTTCTCTTATTTTGTGACGTCTAGTGTGCGTTCTGTTTATAGACGACAAATCAGTTCGAGTTTTAATTAAGTTTTCAGACACAGTATCCGATATCCTCCAAGTTCGATTTCCTCACCTCACGGTTACATAATTACAGGTTGTTTGTAAATGAATATCGGAGTTTTAGCCGGCCAGTGTGGCCGAGCGGTTCTAGACGCTTCAGTCTGGAACCGCGCGACCGCTACGGTCGCAGGTTCGAATTCTGCCTCATGGATGGATGTGTGTGATGTCCTTAGGTTAGTTAGGTTTCCTTTGGTTCTTCATCAAGGATCGTGTGTACATGCCTCCACTACCAGCAGACCCTCCATGAATTAAGAAACCGGATTGAAGCAGCTGTTGCTACAATCGCTGAAGACACACTTATAAACGTTTGTGAACAACTCGGCTATAGACTTGATGTGTGCCGTGTGACAAATGGTGCTCACATTGAAGGTTCTTGGTCAAGTTGTTCTTTCATCTGACGTACCATTTATAACTGTAAATTTAATATAATAAATATCATAAAGCGTTAAAAACCCCATATTCATTTATAAACACCCTGTACTTCCAGAATGACTTCGCCACACTGCAACGGGGTGTGCGCTGTTTTGAAACTTTCTGGTAGATTAAAACTGTGTTACCGACCGGGACCCGAAGCCGGAACCTTGCCCTTTGCTGGCAGTGCCCTTACTGACTGAGATATCCGGGCACGAAACTCACTAAATGTGTGAGGACCAGTCGAGAATCGTGCCGAGATAGCTAACTCGCTAAGAATATAGCGAAACGTGAGGTTCCGGTTTCGAAGCACGGTCCGGTATAGAGACCCGATCTTGTTGCCAGTTACAGTCTTCTAATCGACCGGACTTGAGTCTGTAGACTTTGGCCAATGTTTTTGTGCAGTCACTGAATGAAATATGGGTTCCTAACGTGAAGTTTCACCTGGTTTGGATTAAATAAAATCCGGCCGCTGTCGCGAGCGGTTCTAGGCGCTTCAGTCCGTAGCCGCGCTGCTGCGACGGTCGCAGGTTCGAATCCTGCCTCGGGAATGGACGTGTGTGAGGTCCTTAGGTTAGTTAGGTTTAATTAGTTCTATGTCTAGGGAACTGATGACCTCAGATGTTAAGTCCCATAGTGTTCAGAGCCATTTTTGATTAATTAAAATAAATCAGCAACTGTTGTAATTAAATTTGTAGGATAGCGAGAAGTCGCAATCAGTATTATTTATTGACCGGTTTCGCTCTATTTAACAAGGTAATCTTAACTAGCTGCTGGTTTTGTCTTACAGATGTGCAGAGTGGTTATATACTAAAATTTCGCTACTTGGGCCAGTGTAGACGGAAAACTATTTACCGTATGGGTACCCAATTTTAAAGGAATGAAATTCAAGCTGTGTGCTGCGGGATTTACGTTGTTTGTGCTATTAGTGTCGACTTGACGTTAAGCGCCGGTGCTGGTACGGCGACGTAGTTGTAAATTGGAAATTTGTGATAAAGGTCTTATGGGACCAAACTGTTGAGGTCATCGGTTCCTAACCTTACGCACTACTTAATCTAACTTAAACTGTCTTACTCTAAGGACAACACAGACACCCATGCCCTAGGGAGGGCTAGAACCTCCGACGGGGTAGCCGCGCAGACCGTGACAAGGCGCCTGAGACCGCGCGGCTACCCCACGCTGCTGGCGACGTGGTACTGAAATACAAGCATCAGCGTGCATTCCATTTGCAGTCAACATGGGTCTGAAAATGGTGAACAAGCCTTATCAAAACAACAGTAATAGGGTGTCGGCTCCTCGCAAGTATCGAACATTAAAGGGATTTGCTCGCGGGAGAGGCCGACGGCCAATTGCGTACTTCTGACTGTGCTACAGACCTAACAAAAAGTCATTTCAACCAGACTATGCTCCCACCAGACTCGTACCTTACTTAACATCATTGGCAAGTTTCGATCTACAGTTTGTATTTTTCAAGTGCAGGAATGGATGGATACGTCCTACATAAAAAGTCACGTGTCACGCACTTTTACACTTCGCATGATCATCAACGGACACAACCAAGGAATAAACAGCCAGAAATGATGCAAGCATACACACACGTTTCTGCAAGGGTTTCGTGCTTTGTGATTCATGAAGAACAGTTTGTAAGTCGGCCATGGCCCTCAAGGCCTCAGAAATCTCTGACAATATACTGTCGAAAAACGTGTCGTCTATAGTTGATTAACTATAGTCAGCTGTTGGCTCTATTTAGAGGATAATTGGGATCTTATTGTATGGAAAATTCAAAAAATGGCTCTGAGCACTATGGGACTTAACATCTATGGTCATCAGTCCCGTAGAACTTAGAACTACTTAAACCTAAGGACAGCACACAAGACCCAGTCATCACGAGGCAGAGAAAATCCCTGACCCCGCCGGGAATCGAGCCCGGGAACCCGGGCGTGGGAAGTGAGAACGCTACCGCACGACCACGAGCTGCGGACATGGAAAATTCCTCGGGCATAATGTCGTCTTTAGATCTGGTAGAAATGCACGCTGTAATTACAATTTAAGATGCTTGATGAATTTCAGGATTTGTTATTTTCGCCCTATTCGCTCTTACAGTGCAACGGCGCTGTGCGTATAACGATATAGTTAGAGTTCTGAAGTACTTTAAGAGTCGCATAATCATCCAGATAGACATGGCACTCTCTTCTACTGTCCAGGTAAAAATATTGGAAGGCTGAGAACAGCGTCGTGGCAGAGATGACCGGAAAACGAAACCTGAGTTCAAATACTTTTCCGCCGATTTTACAAATTATATGTGCCATCCTATGAGCTGTTCTGGGAAGCTTGATATCAAAAATAGGCGAATATCCAAGGTCAGTCGGACAATTCATTATCAGGCGGTGTGTTGCACAGTATTTTACATGTTTATTTCAAATTAAGACTCAATAAAATATCTAAATAGGAAAACAACCTACTTACCCTTTATCGTTTTTATCACATACTCCATCTAATCAAAAGTACCCGGCATTCATATGGGGTATGCACAGCGTTTGCTTTTATGACGGTTTGAACTCAGCTGGGGACTCTTTCAATGATGATTCTGACTGTCTGTGGAGTAATGGGAGCCCATTTTTCTTCAAGAACCGAAACCAGAGCAGACGTTGGACCCTTCCAACCTATTGCTACAGGGTATAATGTGAGGTATTAGCCTAAATTACTATGTCCAGTCATCAAGTACCCAGTGGCATCACTTGTTTACACCACCCGAAGCGTCGCTTAATCATGATTACAGAACTATGTTGCTTATAGGAGCCATATTATCCCATCCTTTTTCACTCCCTACGCACATTAGTTGTGCTAGCCGCACTGCAGTTAGCACTTCAGGACTCGCGAGTGATTCCTTCCACTGATTTCGTGCGATTTTTTAAATCAACCCTCTGCAATGGTGGACCCTCCCTCTCCTCAAACCGTGAAATATGCCTAGTCTTGGTTTAGCGATAGGAAGGAAGTCCGGCCATCCTCTACCACTAACAGTGCCGGTCCTGTGATGCTACGGGGTAAAGTCGTGGAAAAAAGAAGATGAAGAACAGGAGCTTACTTGTGGTAACCTGACAACGTGCTGGGGTTTAATTCGTGAAAAGTCTTAGAGCCATTTACATATCTGAGAATTCATTCCATAGGTCGGATCAGTTGAGTGCCAATGGTTCCTGCCTCAAACCACCACAGCAGAGACATCTAACGGAACACTAGATATTTCTACGAATGTCGTCCATTGTAGAGGTCGCTCACAACGTTGCAAGGAACAGTCGGCACGGATATTGCGCTATGTAATTGTAGAAGATCGTGACATGCGGTTTTCTTTTATAGTGATTTTACAGTGATCTGAGGAGATCACTGTCAGTGAAAGTAAGTATATCTAATGTTATTGTCACGTAAATTTGAGTTTGTAGTACTGCTGTTATTAGTGGTTTCGAAATGTTATCACTGGAACAGTATTTACTTTTGATGAAAATTTATTAAATTTTAGGTACACTTTTACTTGTTTTAGGCATTGAGAATTTATGGAAGTTTTGAGATGTGTCCAGAAAAAAGGCGAAATTGCTTTCAATAAATTTCATGAAATGATAAGTGGTTGTAAAATGTATGTCTCACTGGTTGTAAAGAGAAACTACAACTTTAAAGCAATTGATTCATTACTTTTTGCCAATTTACTCTTTTATTTGTTGCTTACTCTGATAATAAAGGTTAATTTAGTGAAGAGTTTTAAAGGTATATTCCAATATGTAACAACCTCCTCAAAATAATTTATTGTTTACTTTTCGCCAATTTATTCTTGTATTTGTTGCTAACTATGATAATAAAAATTAGTTAAGTGAAAAGTCTTAAAATTATATTCCAATGTGAAATCACCTCCTTAAAATAATTGTTTACTTTTTGCCGATATCTTCTTGTACACGATAAAGGTAAATTTTGTGATATTTTTTGTTTGTGTATATAGTTGGGAATCAAAGGTTTAACAGTCTGCACTATGGCAGTGTGCAAATACCATAACACCTTGACTGGTCTTGCAAGTCAGGAGCCAAGTGTTGTTTATAGTATGAACATTCCAACAGTCCGCACGTAAAGTTCAAGTGTTGTCATTGCCCAAATATATTAGTAACAAAATGAAATACGAGATTTCTTTTATTCCTTACCATGCAGACTTCTTCTCACTATTTTTGTTCAAACTAAGTCAGTATCTGTCAGTTGTTCCTTTCCCCCTTTTGCTTTCTGGCAGATCACGCAGACTTACCTTCTCTCTCTCTCTCTCTCTCTCTCTTCCCTTTTTTTTTTTTTTTTTTTGCGCTGTGCCACTGTCTCTTCGACTTGCTGCTTCGGTAGTTGTTTTGTTCCTGGCATGAGATGCCGGACCCCGACCTCAAACAAAGAATCAGATTGGCGCACTTGTTCCGTCCGAAATCCACTGAGAAATTCGCTTTAGCATTTGCTTTTGACGACATTAAACGGTATCTGCCCCCATCTTGCACAAAACTGCCTCGTAGTCAATTTTAAATGTGAAAAATGAGACTCTTTTGAAATATCTGTGGCATCAGCTGTATTCAACACTTTTTAATTACTAACACTATTGACATAGGATACTGAGTTTGTAGCTATAGCGTTTTGTTCTACGATGAGCTTCAATCAAATTATTTACAGGCGCAACATAATAGTTAATATTTTCTTTGTTCTGTTGAAATCAGTCAACAATCCGTTTATAGTTTCATACCGCAAGCGGTATTTTTCTGTATACTTCTAAGTTGCAGCGCGTTTGGTCACAAATATTTACTAGGTGAGCACTGTGATTAATTTGGTACTTTATTATATTACGCAGGTATGTATAGACTGGCTGCAGTAATTATATTTAGTTTTGTGTGACTAGAAGACAAGTGCCACAAGGAGCACTGTGCTATCAACAACATTAAAATCGTTGACTATTGAAAGGTTCTCAACGGACGTCTAATGAAGGTTTAAGGCCTGAAACACGATGCGAATTATAAATATACGAGTAAGATTCGTGTAACATAATATTGTGCACCTGTTAGTAAAGAGTACCAGTATATTATATCAAGTTTCAGGGTATATACATACAATCTCATTGTCAAGCATGGAAACAGGACCCTAGCGGAATAAAAGAAATAAATTTAGATGCGTGTTATTTAGAAAAATTTTCACTCCAACCGTTTTCATGCCTGACGCTTGAGAGCGCGTGGGTTTTGTTGGCTCGTATCGAGTGACGTCGGCTGTTGTACATGGAGAGTTTTCCATCACTTCTTCATTGTCGCTCACACGCGTCGTTGATAAGCCGATAACCGTACGCTTCCACCTGAGGCGATAGACAAAATGAGCTAGCGAGCAATCTGTCTTTTTTTAATCAGTATCGGTAAACGCAATATTGTGCGATTTTGTTGGTCAGTTTAATGGAGTCCCCCGCGCATGCTGGAACAAGCAGATAAGCTTATCTTCATAATAAGCTCGACACATAGTGAGCAACCGATTAATTTCCATGTTTCGATATTGAAACGGATTATAAGGATGCTACAGGCATTGATGACAGTAATATGAATTTATAACGTCACACATTTACCGATTTCCGATCACGAATAAAGGCTGTACTGAAAATAAAGTGTAAATGGGCATCATTTCTTTATTAACTGTTGTGGATCGATCAGACTGCACATGTACGGTACGTAGCTCGAGTGACACTTCCAATACACAGGTGTTTCAAAATCTATTTTTCCTCTTTTAGGTGGGTAATGCATTCCTAACTTTCTTTTTAGAGGAGGAATGAATGCTATCATAGGTCCGCAGAAGAATGCGGAGATCACACGATTAACAAGAGTGTTGCGTATTCGTAAGTGAAGCAGGCAATCAGGTCATTAGGTGACCCTCATAAACTGCGGCCACTGTCGCGGAACGTCAGAGGGTGGGTTAGTTGGTTCGCGCGACAGACACGTCACAAGTGTTGTGAAATGTGGCCACCATGCTGTACAGAAGCTGACGACATATATGTGTAGGCACACTCATGATATGTCATTTTAGTGTCAGCAATTTTCGTTATTGTCATGTTACAGAACCTGAACATCGCGACCGATTTCACAAAGCCTTATATTTATCCCTTAACGCACCGGTTGACCAACATAAGTTGCTTCGTTTATTTTCATGTTTTCTAATTTTTATCCCAACTGTTTTTCAGATTAAAAAGTATCTCCGCGTACTTCAATAGCCTAAAAAACTTTTTATTGTTTTGACTGAGAGAAAATCGGTCTGAAAGCTGAGAAAACTTTCATCGTATAGATTAAAATGTTTTTCAAAATAATTACAGATATGTACCCCACATGCTATACTCAAATGGCTAGTTTTTGTTTTTAACAGCTTAGAAATAGCAATAATTACTGTATTCCAGATGCATTAGTAAATTTAATGTCATTTCTTTATTTGGTAATGAGACCTACAGTTTGTAGTGTACTTATACCCTTTGACATAACAGTGTCAGACAACTGTCGGCGAACCTAAACATGTTCAGCACAGTCTTTACACACTTCCCCAATTAGCTATAGAGTCATATCGACAAAATATGTGTTTAGAAAATTATTGCAACCCATACTGACAGCTTAAATATTGAAAATATGTTTCGTTAAGTGAAAATAATATTATTGTATTCTATATTTTCATTTTGTACAGCACGATTGAAACCACCAAGTTAAAAGAGTACGTAAATCGACTCTTCAGATAAAGTAGTTGACAGTGTTATTAAAGTATAATTACTTTCGATTAGATCCCTACAGTAAAGAACATAATGCGGCGTTAAGGAAAGCCGGAATATAGCATAAAAAGCGCGTGATTGAAACAATTATATTCATTTCTGCTTTTCATTATTTCTTTTGTACTGAGTAGCATTTTTCTTATTTTTGCTGTTTACTATCAGCAAAGCCCTAAGTTTGTAAAGACGTAAAAGATCCAATCAAATTACGACACAAGGAAATGAGACGCAGAATGTATTTCACAGAAACTGTTACAATTACATTAGTACTTTCTTGTACCTACATACGGTTATCACGTAATTTTATTGGAGTCCACATTTTAAGAAATCGAGTGCACTGTAGTATAATCAATAACATCAACAAAACGTGGAATACAACATAATAAAATAAACAAGTTCATAAATAAATAATAATACTAATATTAAGAAAGACATATTAATAAATAAATGAATACAATGAAGCTTATTTTCAAGAGTTCCCCGCGTGACATGATCCAAAGTTCAGTCTTGGACTACAACAACTTGTTTTGAGTCATCAATTTTCTGACTGGTTTGATCCAGCCCGCCGCGAATTCCTTCACTGTGCCATCCTTTTCATCGCAGAGTAGCGATTGAACATTCGTCCTCAATTATTTGCTGGACATATTCCAGTCTCTGTCTTCCCCTACAGTTTTTACCCTCTACAGCTACCTCCGGTACCCTCTATTCCCTGATGTCTTAACAGATGTCCCATCATTCTATCCCTTCTTCTTGCCAACGTTTCCGATATATTCTTTTCCTCGCTGATCCTGTGGAGAATGTCCTCATTCCTTACCTAACCAGTCCATTCTCTTTTGTTCCGCTTTTCCCACAGTCCTGTTTCACCACCATACAATGCTGTGTTCCATACGTACATTCTCAGAAATATCTTCCACAAATTGTTGCCTACGTTTGATACTAGTAGACTTGTCTTGGCCAAGAATGCCTTTGTTGCCAGTGCTAGTCTGCTTAACGTAATAGTGAAAACTTAGATCTTGAGAGCAGTATTCGCTACTGGCAACGTAATGAACCACCATGTTTACTTTGCTAGCTCGATTATTAAGTTCACTTGTATTCTACACAGAAAAAAAAACCTCGTCGGCTCTATCTATCCCTCCCCCCCCCCCCCTCTCTCTCTCTCTCTCTCTCTCTCTCTCTCTCTCTCTCACTCATACACACACACACGGTATAAACATCATAAATCGAGAATGAAATTTTCACTCTGCAGCGGAGTGTGCGCTGATATGAAACTTCCTGGCAGATTAAAACTGTGTGCCCGACCGAGACTCGAACTCGGTACCTTTGCCTTTCGCGGGCAAGAGCTCTACCATCTTTTTTTTTTTTTTAATCTCATTTTGTTCTCTCTTGTTCGTTGCCTCTGCTCGGGGCGGACGTCGCAAGACATCCGTTTAGGTTCGTTGTTGATCGATTAACTCAGTTTTTTTTTTTTTTTTGTTACATAGGGCAGCTAACCCTCTGACCGAACACGCTGAGCTACCGTGCCGACCGAAGAACCTTTGCAGAAGAGCATCTGTAAAGTTTGGAAGGTAGGAGACGAGATACTGGCAGAAGTAAAGCTGTGAGTACCGGGTGTGAGTCGTGCTTCGGTAGCTCAGATGGTAGAGCTCTTGCCCGCGAAAGGCAAAGGTCTCGAGTTCGAGTCTCGGTCGGGCACACAGTTTTAATCTGCCAGGAAGTTTCATCATAAATAGAAGTTAGTATAGTTGTATCGAGTGAGAAAAGAACAGTAATCCACCACAAAAAAGAGTGAGAAACACGGGGAACACTGTGTGGAAGGCGAGAACACAAAGATGTGATTATATGGCAGTGATAAAAGTGGTAGTGCGACCTCCAGACCAGATGCGAGGAAACGCAGATCAGCAAATCTTAAGTAATTACTTTTTTACAAAATAATCGCGAAGTGAACTGTTTAATAATCTAAAAGTAAGAAAACTGTATCGTTATAGATCCCACTGATGATGCCTTAGAACAGGTTCAAATGGCTCTGAGCACTATGGGACTCAACTGCTGAGGTCATTAGTCCCCTAGAACTTAGAACTAGTTAAACCTAACTAACCTAAGGACATCACAAACATCCATGCCCGAGGCAGGATTCGAACCTGCGACCGTAGCGGTCTTGCGGTTCCAGACTGCAGCGCCTTTAACCGCACGGCCACTTCGGCTGGCCCTTAGAACAGGAGAAGGCGAAACGCGTGTGGGATAAATAAAGTACCTAGCAGCAGAAAAAGGTAGTTTTATTTACAAAGCAAGTATCTACACAGAGTGTTCAGAAATTCCCGTCACCTGCCGCGAGATGACTGGGTGTTTGAGTTGTCCTCATCATTTCATCATCATTCCCGAAAGTAGCGAGAATGGACTGACAAGGGAACCTTCCCATCGCACCCCCCTCAGATTTAGTTATAAGTTGGCACAGTGGGTAGGCCTTGAAAAATTGAACACAGATCAATCGAGAAAACAGGAAGAAGTTGTGTGGAACTATGAAAAAAATAAGCAAAATATACAAACTGAGTAGTCCATGCGCAAGATAGGCAACATCAAGGACAGTGTGAGCTCAGGAGCGCCGTGGTCCCGTGGTTAGCGTGAGCAGCTGCGGAACGAGAGGTCCTTGCTTCAAGTCTTTCCTCGAGTGAAAAGTTTACTTTCTTTTTTTTCGCAAAGTTATGATCTGTCCCTCCGTTCGTTCATTGACGCCTCTGTTTACTGTAATAAGTTCAGTGTCTGTATTTTGCGACCGCACCACAAAACCGTGCGATTAGTAGACGAAAGGACGTGCCTCTCCAATGGGAACCGAAAACATTTGATCGCAAGGTCATAGATCAACCGATTCCTCCACGGGAAAACACGTCTGATATATTCTATACGACACTGGTGACGGCATGTGCGTCACATGACAGGAATATGTTGTCGACCCACCTAACTTGTACACTTGGCGAATGGGTAAAAAGATTCTTCTACCTTGCCCGATTTAGGTTTTTCTTGTGGATGTGATAATCACTCCCAAAAAAGTGATGAAAACATAAGAGTTTGTCACATAAACTGCAACAAATCAATGCAACAGTTTCACAGTCGCACAGTTTTCCTTGTGCTCTGTCAAAACATATGTTTTTAACGTTTTCAAAATTTCCGTGTGTAGACCGTCAAATCCTGCATATGTCCAAGCAAATCTGAACATGTCCTGGAATTTTGGAGAACGAAGTTGATTATGTGTGAGTGCCTGTACTTTGATAATTGTCTGAAAATAAAAAATTAAACTTTTCACTCGAGAGAAGACTTGAACCAAGGACCTCTCGTTCCGCAGCTGCTTACGCTAACCACGGGACCACGGCGCTCCTGAGCTCACACTCTCCTTGATGTTGCATATCTTGGGCATGGACTACTCAGTTTGTATATTTTGCTTATTTTTTTCATAGTTCCACACAACTTCTTCCTGTTTTCTCGATTGATCTGTGTTCAGTTTTTCGAGGCCTATCCACTGTGCCAACTTATAACTAAATCTGAGGGGGGTGCGATGGGGAGGTTCCCTTGTGAGTGAAGGTTGGGAATTGGTACGGGTGCTGATAACCGCGCACTTGAGCGCCCCACTAACCAAACATCATTATCAGAAATTCCCGTCACAAACTTCTACGACTTACAGAGGGGAGTGAGTACATAATATTTCGAACAGGAACTCATCTCCCGAAACGTACTGTTCCCGTTTTACGGCGGTTTCAATTCAGATGTGTAACGAGTACACGTCTGCTGAGGGAAAGAGGAAAGTCTCAGAGCCACTTGTCCCGGCATGCAACAGTGTATACTGGACGACGTTTACTATGTCACCTGATATCATCTAACGTCTGCCTCTCGTAGAGACAGAGGAAGATCTGCTGCCACGAGTTACGGCTGCTGCACTAGAAACTGAAGAGACATGGGACGGAGAGAGTGTACCAGATATGCTTCATAGGTACAGTGTCTGTAATAACGTTGGTGGTCGCCATATCGAGCCGCTTTTGTAATGCATCAATACTGTCTTTAAGTACAGCATGCTGGGTTCTTTTTTCCTTTGGAATAACGTAAATGCGTAATGTTTTTTACGTGTTAATACAAACAATAATGTTTAAGTAATAAATGAATATTTCATTATGCTTCCTTTCGAATTGTTACCTAATAATTGTATTGTGTGACGCCTAAAAATGGTTCTAAGCACTATGGGACTTAACATCTGAGGTCATCAGTCCCCTAGACTTAGAACTATTTAAACCTAATTAGCCTAAGGACATCACACACAACCATGCCCGAGGCGGGATTCGAACCCGCGACCGTAGCAGCAGCGCGGTTCCGGACTGAAGCGCCTAGAACCGCTCAGCCACAGCGGCCGGCCATGACGCCTAATTCAATTCCTCAAGCATAAGTGAATGAGTTAAGCATGTTAATTGAAACTATCATGGAGCGGAAACGGTACGTTTCCGGACATGGGTTCTTGTTCAAAATATTATGTGCCACTCCCCACTATAGATCGTAGAAGTTTGTAACGGAGATTTCCGAATAACCTGTATAAAGTTCGTAACACTTTCTTGTAAGTTAGTGGCGTTATATAACCGGCGACCATTTACAATTGACAGAAGAAGACACGGAAACTGGCCAGACTGTTTTTAAAAATGCAGACGAGTTCCGTAGTGCAGGTGACGCAGCACACCCTGGTGGCCACACAGCGGCCGTCGTCGACCCACCGGAGCCGTCTATATTTATCGCCAAACGTGTCGAAACTTCTTAGCAAGCGTTCAGACCTGCAGCATAAGCAAGCGCGCGAGGCCTGGTGTTTGAAATCTTCCGTGGCGCCGTTGACACACACAACGCGGTGAGTGACCAGTGTCCATTTCGCCATCGCGCGCTGCGGGGATCGTTGCACTGCGGACAGGTCCCTTCTCAATCTTTTAACTGACGCAGAGATTTTACGACCTTTGGAATCCAACCAGATAGACGGCAGCACCGTGGAGACGTTAATCTTAAGCTATACGATAATCATATTCGCATTTGCGAACATGGCTAAACTTTGGCTAGACTGTGCATTGGTGAAAATGAAAATTTGTGCGGGCCCGAGAATCGAAACCGGATTTACCCTTGACGTGAGCGGTCGCCGGACCTATCTAAACTTCCACATCTCACCGCAAATGCGAATACGATTATCGTGGAATTTAAATGGCTCTGAGCACTATGGGACTTAACATCTGTGGTCATCAGTCCCCTAGAACTTAGAACTACTTAAGCCTAACTAACCTAAGGACATCACACACATCCATGTCCGAGGCAGGATTCGAACCTGCGACCGTAGCAGTCGCGCGGTTCCGGACCGAGCGCCTTAACCGCGAGACCACCGCGGCCGGCTATCGTGGAATTCTGCAACCATAGAACAAAATTAGCGGGTACGGACGGATGAAGGATAACAAAAAAATCATACTAGCGCAGACAAAGAGTGCATTCCTGGCCAAAAGTAGTGTACTACCGTCAAATGCTACCCTTAATTTGAAGAATAAATTTCTGAGAATATTATGGAAGTGAATCACGAACTTTGGGAGAAGAGAGAAGAGAATCGAAGAGTTTTAAATGTGGTATGTGGACTGATAAGATAGGAACTGAGGATATTCTCCGCAGAATCGGCGACGATAGAAGTGTGTGGAAAACATTGACGAGAAGAAGGACAGGACAACAGGACATCTGCTAAAAAATCAGAGGAATCTATATAGAGGGTAAAAATTGTAAGTGAAGCCAGAGATTGGAATACATCCAGCAAATAATTGAGGAAGTTGGGCGTAAGTGCTACTCTGAATTGAAGAGGTTGGCGTAGGAGAGGAAGTCATGGTAGGTCGCATCGAACCGTGGACTGGTCATCTCTCCCTCCCTTACGCCACCAAAAACAGAGCACCTAAGAATAACCTGGAAAAAGAAAAGTGAAAGCGAAAACTTCTACATATACATCTACATGGTTACTCTGCAATTCACACTTACGTGCCTGGCGGAGGGTTCATCGAACCATTTTCATACCATTTCACTCTCGAATGGCGGGTGGGAAAAAGGAACACCTAAATCTTCCCGTTCGAGCTCTGATTTCTCTTATTTTATTATGATGACCATTTCTCCCTACATAGGTGGGTGTCAACAAAATATTTTCGCATTCGGAAGAGAAAGTTGATGATTGAAACGTCGTAAACAGATCTCGCGGCAAAGAAAACCGTCTTTGTTTCAGTGACTGCCACGCCAACTCGCGTGTCATATGAGTGACACACTCACCCCTATTGCGCGATAATACGAAACGAGCTGCCCTTCTTTGCACTTTTTCAATGTTATCCGTCAATTCTACTTGGTAAGGATCCCATACCGTGCAGCAATATTCCAGCAGAGGATGGAAAAGTGTAATGTAGGCTGTCTCTTAAGAGTTTGTCACATTTTCTAAGTGTTCTGCCAACAAAGCGCAGTCTTTGTTTCTCCTTCCCCACAATATTATCTATGTGGTCTTTCCAATTTAAGTTGCTCGTAATTGTAATTCCTAGGTGTTTAGTCGAATTGACAGCCCTTAGATTCGTGCGATTTATCGTATACCCAAAATTTATCGGATTTCTTGTAGTACTTATGTGGATGCCCTCGCACTTTTCTTTGTTTAGTGCCAACTGCCACTTTTCGCACCATACAGAAATTCTCTCTAGGTCATTTTGTAATTAGAATTGATCGTCTGATGATTTTACTAGACGGTAAATTACAGCGTCATCTGCAAACAATCTAAGGAGGCTGCTCAGATTATTACCTAGATCATTTATGTAAATCAGGAACAGCAGAGGGCCTATGACATTACCTTGCGGAACGCCAGGTATCGCTTCTGTTCTACTCGATGATTTTATCGTCTGTCACAATGAACTGTAACCTCTCTGAGAGAAAATCACGAATCCAGTCACACAACTGAGACGATATTCCATATGCTCGCAATTTGATTAATAGTGGCTTTTATCACATAACAGTTGACTGACTAAATATGTCAAATTATCGGTATGAAAGAGATGGATAGTTTGTCAAGTAACTTTTTGTTCTAACCGAAAGTGTGCCTTATGTCACATCACAATTTCTATTGCTTGGCGATGCAAATTATAAGCAAAAAATACCTGTCGGTCGGAAACAGTCGGTTATAATGTTGACTGAGTGCTTGTATTAGGAAGTTGTTAATAAAAAGAGCGGTGAGTTCAACAGAAATATGTTTCGCTGAGCAGGATCGTATTTGGGAGCGGGAGTTGAGTAGTTGTTGTTAGTGTTTGAAACTGTTACTGAATAAACTGTGCTGCGAAAATAGTTTCTGACCTGATAAACAAGGAAATAACGAGAGAAAACGTAACATAGTAACAAATTTGTATCTACTGCATAATGCATGTGTTATATACATAAAAACAAACATATATTAAGGACACTGAAGACTCTTCATAAATAAAAGAAGCGAAACGCGTATGACAAAAAGCAAACTGCTTTTCGTTTTAGTTGAACAGGCTCCATGAATTATGAAGCAACTGAGGAACAACGGAAAAAATGAAAAATAAAATTAATTTACGTACTGAAATGTCGAATTTAAAGTTTGGAACTGCCAGGTTCATTAAGATATATGTTCGATTTGGTCTCCCAATCATACTTGTTGTCGGCCGGTGTGGCCGAGCGGTTCTAGGCGCTTCAGTCTGGAACCGCGCGACCGCTCCGGTCGCAGGTTCGAATCCTGCCTCGGGCATTGATGTGTGTGATGTCCTTAGGTAGTTAGGTTTAAGTAGTTTCAGGTTCTAGGGGACTGGTGACCACAGATGTTAAGTCCCATAGTGCTCAGAGCCATTTGAATCATACTTGTTACGCCGCTACAACCGCTAGCGCCTGGTTCACGTGATTAAACAAAGACGTTTCAAAAACTGTATTTTTCTGTATACTCATCATGGGGAGTTTCGGAGCCGAGTAAATAACCGAGTCTCATTGCCCAAACAAACCATCAGTAAGACGATGACGGTCACAATTTCGTAAAATTATATATACGGTGCGAAAGAAAAGTCGTGAACAAGAAAATAAATGTAACTGTAAATAGGAGATGCAACGACTTCATTGGGTCACTCACCGCAAGACAGCACTAAGCGCATTACCGACAAGAAACGAAGACGCTACTGTAACGGGTAGAGGTCACATGACGTCTTTTGTACAGCACAGTTCACTGCTTGGCAAATATATTGTTTTCCCGAGAGAGACGAGTTTTCATTGTTGAACAGTATTTTGCACAGCCGTTGGTATGTACACGTTGTAAATGCATTTCGTGGGAATTACCCAAATGCCGCAGTGCCGAACAATTCAACAATAACGAGATAAATCGCCCGTTTCCGGGAACGCGGATGAGTTGCAGACAAGAAGAGAACCGGGAGACCGGACACTTTCACGGACGCCAAACTGGCTGAGATACGTGGCACTGCCGTTCGCCTTAAAAAAGTTTGAGAAAGTTATCTTTCCAATCTCGGAAAGCGATGCAGAAGTTAAAATCTCATGCATATCGTTCTCGTCGTGTGCAGGAGTTGAAGAAGCCAGATACAGAAAAGAGTACTGGGTGTGCCTTAGTACATCTGTTGACATCCATGGAATCGCAGAACTGGACCGTTATTTTGTCACTGACGAGGCGTGGGTTGCCCTTAGTGAATGCGTCAGTAGTCAAAACACAAGAATTTGGTTAATCCAAAATCCGGATGCCTTTCACGAACACACGTTCCAGTGTTAGGAAGTTGGAGTATGGTGTGCCATATCGCGTCATAGCGCGTCATCGAATAGTTGGCAGTATTTCCTTTGAAACTACAGTATACAATGTTGTGCACCAAGAGATCATTAGGCAGCTTATTTTGCTTCTTGAGGCAGATGAATGTTACTGTTTGTTGCAGAAGAACGGTACCACTTGTCACCCATCTAATACAACAATTCCTTTCTCAAGTGGTCGTCACCTCTTAGAGGATTATGGCCCAACTCTCACCCGCTGTAACGTCTCCAGGCTCCTAGAAAGAAGGATGGAACTCAAGATTAATATAACAAATTATATTAACAACATAAGCGCTAACATGCTACTTAGAGTGGCCTCAGATATGGTAAAGCGATTTCGTACACGCGTCACTGAACAAGGCAAGAATGGTGTGCAAATGTTATAAACAATGTGTGTGAGGTTATGAAATAAAACGCATGTTAAAAAACAGACATACGCTTGATTACTTTTTGATGATCCGCAAGTTTTCGATCATCCTATATAACGACAAATTTAACCTTGAAATTACAATGAAATGAATACCTCTAGCTGCATTCAGGGGTTGATATAAGTCAACGGGGGCAGTTGAAAATGTGTGCCCCGACTGGGACTCGAACCCTGGATCTCCTGCTTACATGGCAGACGCTCTATCTTTTTTTTTTATCGTTGTCGTTTGGTCGTTGCGGACGTCACATGACATCCGTTCAAGTTCGTTTTTGTTGATCCTTCAACTCAGTTTTTTTTTTATTACAGAAGCCAACTAGCTCTCTGACCGAACACGCTGAGATACCGTGCCGGCTCCCATCTGAGCCCCCGAGGACACAGAGGATGGCGCGACTGCAGGGACTTATCTCTGGCACTTATTGTCCTGTACTATATTCACAGTTCCCCTGCCCATTATACTCATTACTCGTGGCTTTTTGCCGATTCCCGTAACAGTTCGGGCACTGTTTGTACATCCGCACAGAAGAAGAAGGTCGAATGGCCAGTGAGCATTAACTATATATATATATATATATATATATATATATATATATATGAAGATGGTATCTGTTCTTTCGGAACATATAAATTTAACCCTGCCTTGCAAGTGAGAGCAGAGCTGGAGACCCTTCTTCAGACAGTTTTAAAAGTGTAGCTGTGCCGAGAATTGGTCCAGGTTCGCGAATAAATTTTTTATTGCTAATCATTGGTGCACTATGTCACATAATTTGCCTCGCTGGTAGCTCACGTATTTCGACACTGGGTGCGTGAGACTTTGCTCAACGGCACGATAGCTCATGAAGGACGAAGTCAAGGAACCTATCAACGTTACGAGGTACAGTCACGTCAGGCGCGAAGTGGCGCGTGCCGTTGTCAATTTTTGCTCGTCAAGCCACAGGAAGTGACAATGCCATCACTGAAATGGAAGACATTACCTACCTGACTGACAAGGGTATCGTAGGGAGTGCCTCAGTAAAGTGTGACACGATCGCTATTATTCTCTGCATATGTGCGAGGTGCGACAATAAAGTAATGAGACTGGTGTGAAAAAAAAAATGTTGCTTACCGTTTTAGTCAAGTTTAGTGATGTCTCCTTCAAAGTAGTTCCCTTCTGATTCCACACACTTTTTCCAGCGCTTCCGCCATTGATGGTAACATTTCTTGAACTCATCTTCTGTAATATCCTCCAAGACCCCGTTACAGCTTTTTGGATATCTTGTGTTGTTTGAACATGGTGTCCCTTGACCGCCGTGAAGATAGAAAAAAGTCGCACGGAGCGATATCTGGTGAATACGATGGCTGTGGTAGTGCTGAAATTTGTTTTGAGGTTAAAAATTGCTGTACTGACAGCAGTATGGGATGGCACATTATCGTGATGCAGAATCCAATTATCAGCAATGTTGGCACGGACACGAAGAACTCTTTTACGAAGTCTTTCGAAAATTTCCTTGTAATAAGATTGGTTAACTGTTTGTTCAGGAGGCACCCACTCTTTATGAACAATTCCCTTGGAATCAAAGAAGCACACAAGCATGCATTTCACTTTCGACTTTGACATGCGAGCTTTTTCTGGTCTGGGTGATCCCTTTGAGCACCATTGCGAACTTTGGCGTTTTGTCTCTGGATCGTACTGAAAAAACCAACTTTCATCACCAGTGATAACACAGCTCAACAATTCTGGATTGATTTCCATTTGCTCTAACTGATCGGCTGCCACATTTTTCCGTGTTTCTCGCTGTTGTGGCGTAAGATTTTTGGGAACCATTTTGGCACAAATCTTTCTCATACCTAGATCTTCGGTTATTATTAGACGAACCGTTTCTCGATTGATGTTGAGTCCTTTTGCAATCATATTCACGGATAATCTTCGATCACATTGTACTAGTTCACGCACCCTGGCCAAGTTTGACATCCCTCTGTGAGGTTGATGGTCGTCCACTGCGGCCTTCACCTTCACCATTCGTTCTGCCTTCACTAAAAATTTTATGCCACGAAAATCTTGAGCTCTTGATATAACCTCCTCTCCAAAAGCTTTCTGAAGCTTACCGTAAGTTGTCGTAGCGTTTTCACCCAATTTAACGCAAAAAGAAATGGCATACCGTTGGGCAATATTATGCTGTTCCATTTCCATGACGAGAAACACAAACACGTGTTAACTTATTACAGCACAACTCACGACTGAGCAGTTGCATCTATGTGCCGCTTGGACTAGAAGTAGGTTATAGACCAAGGTTAAAGATATTGTGCCTACACAAGCCTGCAGGGTTGCCACATCTTGCAGAGAAAATCAGTCTCATTACTTTATTATCGCACCTCCTAAATGATCTGAGGGATAGGGTGAGCAGCAGTTTTTGGCTGTTTGCTGATGATGCTGTGAACGGGAAGGTGTCGTTGTTGAGTAACCAGGAGGTAGTGTAAGAAATTGTAGCTTGATCTAGATACATAAAAATGTAATTTAATGCATAAGAGTAGGAAAAACATTGGTGTAACGTCCGGATACAGCATTAGTAGTGTGGTGCTTGTCACAGTCACGTCGTTTAAATATGTAGGCGTAACGTTGTAAAACGATATGAAATGGAATGAGTATGTAAGGTTGGTAGTAGGAAAGGTGAATGATCGATTTCCGTTTATTGGGAGAATTTTAGGAAATTGCAGCTCATCTATAAAGGAGAGTGGCCAATAAAACACTAATGTGACCAATTCTTGAGTACTGTTTGGGATGCGCACCAAGTCGGATTAAAGGAAGACAGGGAAGCAATTCGCAGGCGTGCTCCTAGATTTGTTACTGGTAGGTTCAAAGAACACGCAAGTATTACGGAGATGCTTCGGGAACTCACATGGGAATCTCTGGCGTGAGACCGACGCTCTTTTCCCGGGGCACTGTTCCGGAAATTTAAAGAAACGGCTCTTGAGACCGACTGCAGAGCGATTCTACTGCTGCCAGTGTACTTTTGCGTAAGGGCCAAGAAGATAAAATGAGAGAAATTAGGGCTCGTACAGAGGCTTACAGACAGCCGTGAGTCCCTCGATCAATTTGCGAGTGGAATAGGAAAGGAAATGACTAGTGGTGGTACGTGGTACCCTCTGCCATGCTTGCAGAGTATGTATGTAGACGTATATGTACCAGGAGACAGTCTGGCTATCAAAATTGTCAGCAAGGGTGCACGAACCAGGCGCCTGCTGCGGAAGTCCATACGCAACGACGTTCACCGAACAGTCGTCAGCCTCTTGGTTCATTTGGGCGGTCAGTTGCTCAACAGTTCGTAACGTCTCTTAGCAAAAGACATATTATGTAATCAAGAGAAAACATTGTGTGTCATGTTTTGTTCTTGTATGGAATTATGTACAGATTTTTTTTTTATTTAGATAATATCTGTGTCGGCGAGTACTGAAACCGCCACAGACGATACTTATTAAATATCAAACAAAGATGAGAATAGGTGACTAGTATAAATAGTAAAAAACGAACATTAATTTCTCTGTCGTCTTCTTGGAGTTACGTGAGTAGGATAGCCTGTGACGTTATATTGTACGCTAGCGTAGCATTCTTTTGTCAAGATTGTAAGAGGGACGCCATTAGACATAGTCTTGGAAAGGTGTGTTATTAATTGAATTGTTTAAATGTTTTGAATAGGGTTACTTAGTGAAACCTTGCATTATGATTTGTAATAAGCTTGCCTGGTATTTTATCCCATCCCTTTAAGACATTTTCAGCTATTTAAATATTATTTGTGGTACAGAGCTGCGCTACGAACGAACGAGCCGCTGCCGCGGCGCATTCAAATTGCATTAAATGAAATCTATCATACCGCAAAGAAGCGGGCAGGCAATAGTGAAGTAAAATTATTTCTTTCAGCTTTCGGAATTGCAGAGCAGAGCAGCAGATTTTATGATGTGTTTTACAGGTTGACGCGGGCTGCTGATAATATATTACTAACAGTGCAAAAAGATAATTTACCTTCATAACATAAAAGAAATCTTGCTGTGCGTAGTTCTGGTCTGGAAACCTTATAGTAAAAACATCTTTTTTCTCCGATAATAGTCTCATGTTCTCGTGTTAGTCGTGGTAGTTATTGGTGTTTTACTGTTAACAAAAATCCACTGAAAAATTTTGATGGTGAACAATCATTGCATACTGTAACATCAGTATTGATAACAAAGTAATTTTCATTAACTTTTTCAATAACTACAAAGTAAGGAAGATATGTTGAACTTTATAGTGAGTTACAGTAACGAAAAAATGTTCCTTTAATAGAAAGCCAGATCCAGACGAATAAGAACATAATATATTTTGTTTTGTTGAAAATTAATGATCCAAAGAAAGTCACAGCACAGCATCACTAAAAGGTATTTCGGGGCTCTTTTCGTAGTAACATATTTTATTTCATATATTAGTTGTTACGCGAGTAATAATAAAACAAATAATAATAATAATAATAGTGCAACCGAAAAGTTGTACGTCTCTTCGCCAGTGCACGTCTCCGCAGCCGTTGTGCACGCCTTTCATGTATAAGCAGTGGTGCACCACAGTTACCTCGGCACTCGTTTTTGATGGCGCCATTTAGTCATGCGCGGTATAATCACATCAGCACGCGAACAGTTCACAAACTTAGCCGTTGCGGAAATGGGCCAACCTTGGCGCGAAAGCTAACGATCATGCCCTTTTGGACATAGATAAATGACTCCGTTTCCACATTACGACAACGAATGTACTTTTCAGCGTCCTCCGACACGCTTTATATACCCTCCACTGCTGGTGCTGCCACCTGTCACCCTTGAGTCGAACATAGGTAGTGATGACATTAACGTGACTGGACCGTGTGTGACCTGCTTCGCTGCTAATTGTCTGCTCCGAATATGTAAACTACACTGCCTAACAGGAAAAGCGAAGCATCTAGGAGGCATGGTCGCGTATCGGTGTAGGCAGGTAGACGTACACACCATCGGCGGGTACATAACCGCACAGTTGCGTTTCTCTGTGACAGGAGGAACGGCGACCAGACTGCATTAGCATTGTTCGTGTTTAGTGCTGTTATCTGGCCTGATAGGGTAACCAGCGTCACATGTAAAGTGATGACTGTGATGGACAGGGAGATGCGGCTTACAGCTCTGAGACAGCTTTATCAATAAGTGACAGAACTTGAAAGGGGCCTCATTTAGGGTCTGAATTTAGTAGCTTTGTCGAATTGCATAATATCCAGTTTTGGGACAGCATGGGGACACGAAGGAGGCATATATATCGTCAAGACTCCAGTCGATTGCGGGAGACCACCACGAGGAAGGATCACCGTACTGTGCACCAAGCGCATCCTATCCTCTTCTTATCTCCTCCTGCCATGCGCGAATACATAACAGACTTCCGCATTATTCTGTATCACCCATTGGTTCCCATTAACGCCACAACACAAACGGCTCGCTTCGCATTATGTTTAGCGATTAACTGCGGTTCTTTACTAAACTGGATGACAATCGTCGGGGAATATGGCGACGATCTGGGAGATCGATTCTCCCAATGTTTTGGAGAAGCGCAACGGTGCTCCTCATGGCGTCAAAGCGTGGAGTGCCCTAGGGTGTGACTTAAGGTAGCTGCTGGTTGTGATTATGGAACTCTGATGGCTTCTCATGTGACAGTACTGTGGCGCCATTTTTCAAGAGAACAAGACTCCTCCACCCACGTCATGTGTCTCCATCCATGCGTCGTGTTGAGGTAGTCCAGTGGCCAGTAAGACCCCCAGATCCGTCTAGGTGCCAGTAGGGATATCAAGGACCAGTTCAGCAGCTGTGAGACAGATCGCCTGAGAAGAGGCTGAAGGACCAGTTCAGCAGCTGTGGGACAGATCGCCTGCGAAGTGGCTCAAGCACCAGTTCAGCAACTGTGGGACAGATCGCCTCAGAAGGCACTACAGCAGCATTATGGCTCCCGTCCTGACCAAATCAGTGCATGCATCCAGGGAAAATAGGATGCAACGTCATACTGATAAATGGGCCTTTGTAAAATTGAATCGGCATTGGAATCTCTGAAATAACATCACATATCCTCTCAACACATGAATTTTCATTTTGTTTTCTCCTCCCCTCTGGGTGCTTCACTTTTTCCTCAGGCTGTGTACTCGTTTATGGCGCTGGAAAGCTCAAGTGCATCTACAGACTACGAGAACTTCATGGACGTATAAAAGAAAGTAAAAGTGATCTTTCTTAATTTACATTACCTATTTCCCATCTGTATGTGCAACGAAACCCACATTTTGCTCAGCCGACATTCTGCTTTCTCCCAGCACAGCGATTGCGTCCTCCTGAGCTCTATCCTCGGTGAAATTTACTACAGAACCGGCTGTAGGGAATTAGAGGGAGAAATACGTCTCGAGACTGTCTTAAGTTGATTGGCGCACTACTTAATGCGAGTTCTCAAGTAGATGCAACCAACACAAGCACTACAACTGACGTACCGGGGACAGTAGCGCTAATAACTCAGGGCGCAACTGCCTCTTAACAACTGAATGTTTCTGACATTGTCAGCATAGGAGAAAGCTATCGGAAGCAGGTAACCAAACATAAAATCATATATATATATTAAAAACTTTCTATAAAATTTTTTAATATTTTCAGAAATTTTCTACCTACTGTCTCAATCGCATTTAACATTAAACATTTTTACAAAGTGATGACCGCTTTCGGTATCTTAACAACATCTTCACTTTTGACGCCACACAAACCTAAAGAAAAATCGACGTAAGTAACAAAGGAATAGACATTTTTGCTGGCGTCCTCTTAAAAAGAATTCCCGGAATTAACAAGCCACAAAAATGCAACTGACAGTGTGGAACATCGTTTAATCGTCCATAACATTCTTATTTTAAATTTTCAAGTAAAATCTGTTACATTCAGCCTAAAACGAACGCAAAGATAAATATGTACTGAAAATGAGTAAGAATAAGAAAATAATTATTTAGAAGAAAGATTACTTTGTCGAATGTACGACAATATCTGTGATAGTGAATGAAACATAAAACTTGTACAGCGTTGTATTTTTTTTTTTTTTTTTTTTTTTTACAGTGAAAAGTCTACGTAATTATTTTCGTTACAGTCACTAACTGAGAACAGAGATTTGCCTACGAAAAAGAAGCGGAAGAAAGAAATGTTTGCTTTTAGTTAACAAAGCGTAAAAGTAGTATGATTAGTGAAAATAGTAAAATATTCGCAGTGAAAAATACCATGTAAGCCGTACTTGAAGTCAAATGTAAATCATAAAACCTATATACAACTTCGTCACGCTGCGTAGCTTGGTCAAACAGTGAAGATGTACGTACCGTGGGTGACACATTATCCTCACGTATCCATCGTCACAGAAATATTGAATGTTGTGTTTACATGTAAATGACAAGTTAACAATTACAGAAAGTGACGGGAGTTGACGTTTGTTAAGCGATAAGTGGCGGAAACGTTTTTTCCCTTTCCTTATTTTTTCAAACAGAAAATAATTTAATTAAAATTATGTTAAACAACAGTGAAAAGGAACAAATAATACTAAATTGCATTACAAAATTTGCCGTTAAAAAAGTCTATAAATTTCGAGTGAATAAAATATAGAGGCAAAAAAGTGCTGTAGTTTACTGCATGACATAATACATCATGATTCATTAGCAAAACCATATAAATGAATAAATTTATTCGTCAGCAAAAAGTGGATGAATTATAGCTGAGGACCGATGACCAAGCAGTTTGGTCCCTCCCCCCTAAATCTACCAACTAACCAACCAACCAATGAAAGGTGAGAACATGGTGTTCTGTCAAAGAGCTATAATTTTAGCATTTCTATTTTCTTCCGTTTATTACTACAGATTTTTAGTAAGTTATTTTTTGTTGACCTCATTTTTTCCTCAATCTCCATTTACACAGTTCTTCTTTTTAATTCCGCAAACATTTATTCAACCGATTTTGAGAACTATTTACATTTTTGTGAAAAGCTAGTTTTTCTCCTAAACTGTGTCGTATAGCGATATAATTTTCGAGGTATCTTCAGTATGGATTCTATCTGGAAAATAGGCAGCGAATAGAGGTAGTAGTAAACAAATAACAAATTGTAACGTCATGTTTGACGCTGAACTTCTACCGCATGAACAACGAACATTTAGTAAGCGACAGACTATATTACTTTCATTACTTTTTGAAGGGGAGGGGGGAGGGGGGGTGTCAGGGAGCAAAAGTTTATTGAAGGTTTGAAATTCTGTTTAAAATTATGTACTCGTATAGAGTTTCTTCGAATCCTGTAAGAGCTCTAATTATCAAACGGTGGATGAATATAATCTGCGTGATATGTGCGCAGTGTGTACGCTACCTCAAGACATACACATAGTTTCTAACTTTAATGCTTGAGTTATTGTGTTAAACATTTAAGGTAAGATTGTGTGCCTTAGCAGTCATGAGGGATGACTGCTACGGTGAGGACCCAGGTCCCATTCCTAGCACTGCCAGGCATTTTTCCTTGGTGGTAGTCCTCTGTCTCGTAATGCCAAATGAGGAGCTACATGACTGAGCAGTAGCGGCTTAGGTCATGAAAACTGATAACGGCTGGGAGGATCCACGCCCCACCACAGCGCGTTCAAAGGCGCTATTGGAAAAGGATGACACGGCGATCGGTCGGTACCGGCGAGCCCGCCAGGACCTTCTGAGGGAATTCAGTTTAATCGGAAGTTCACTGAGGCTTTTTGCGGATGATGCTGTAGTATATCGAGCGGTTGTAACAATGGAGAATTGTACTGAAATGCAGGAGGATCTGCAACGAATTGACGCATGGTACAGGGAATGGCAATTGAATCTCAAAGTAGACAAGTGTAATGTGCTGCGAATACACAGATAGAAAGATCCTTTATCATTTAGCTAAAATATAGCAGGTCAGCAACTGGAAACAGTTAATTCCATAAATTATCTGGGAGTAGGCATTAGGAGTGATTTAAAATGGAATGACCATATAAAATTAATCGTCGGTAAAGCAGATTCCAGACTGAAATTCATTGGAAGAAACCTAAGGAAATGCAGTCCGAAAACAAAGGAAGCGGGTTACAGTACACTTGTTCGCCCACTGCTTGAATACTGCTCACTGGTGTGGGATCTGTACCAGATACGATTGATAGAAGAGATAGAGAAGATCTAACGGAGAGCAGCGGGCTTCGTTACAAGATCATTTAGTAATCGCGAAAGCGTTACGGAGATGATAGATAGACTCCAATCGAAGACTATGCAAGAGAGAAGCTCAGTAGCTCGGTACGGGCTTTTGTAGAACTTTCGAAAACATACCTTCACCGAGGAGTCAAGCAGTATCTTGCTCCCTCCTACGTATATCTCGCGAAGAGACCATGAGGATAAAATCAGAGAGATTAGAGCCCACACAGAGTAATACCGACAATCTTTCTTTCCACGAACAATGCGAGACTGGAATAGAAGGGAGAACCGATAGAGGTATTCAAGGTACCCTCCGCCACACTCCATCAGGTGGCTTGCGGAGTATAGATGCAGATGTAGACGTAGATATACCTCTTAACGAGTAGATTATGACAGCTTTTTAAATTCGGTGTCTTATTAAATGCAATATTGGATATTAAATTTTTGTTGCCCCTGTAAGATAGGCAATAGGCGACCTGATACTCGGACAGAACGTTCGTAACAGGTGAAGATCGGCAACTGGCTTCAGAGATGCCACCGAGGTGATGCACCGAGACGACACAGCTGGATACGGGGTTGGCAGGAGAGAGGGGGAGGGTGTTTGGGAGAGGGGCGGCGGCAGCGTCTGCGCTGTGGCCTGGTCGCGGCTCAAGGTCCTGGCCGTGGCCGCCACACAGGTGTGCCGTCTCTGTGCCAGTGCCGCGTGCGCAATCAATACGCACGGCTGCCATTGATGCCGCCGTCTCTACTCTACTACTCCGCTGCCCGCAGTCTCCGACGCGTATCGTCTGCCGCGCCGCCCTGCAGATATGTTTACACGAGAAGTGCGGCTGTACCCTACACAGTGAACGTGTACAGTAAAAAGCAAAAGCAAGCAGAAGTTGAGCTTAAAGTACGGCCGCCGATGAGGCCGTTAGAAAGCTGTGCGAATCCTGACTGCGTAATCAGCTGCCCTCCTCAAAGGAACAATCCAGTCATTCACCTTGAACGAAGTACACTACTGGCTATTAAAACTGCTACACCACGAAGATGACGTGCCACACACGCGAAATTTAACCGACAGGAAGAATATGCTGTGATAATGCAAATGATTACCTTTTCAGAGCATTCACACAAGGTTGGCGCCGGTGGCGACACCTACAACGTGCTGACATGAGGAAAGTTTCCAACCGATTTCTCATACACAAACAGCAGTTAACCGGCGTAGCCTGATGAAACGTTGTTGTGATGTCTCGTGTAAGGAGGAGAAATGCGTACCACCACGTTTCCGGTTTTGATAAAGGTCGGATTGTAGCCTATCGCGATTGTGGTTTATCGTATCGCGACATTGCTGCTCGCGTTGGTCGAGATCCAATTACTGTTAGCAGAATATGGAATCGGTGGGTTCAGGAGGGTAATACGGAACGCCGCGCTGGATCCCAACTGCCTCGTATCACTAGCAGTCGAGATGACAGGCATCTTATCCGCATGGCTGTAACGGATCGTGCAGCCACATCTCGATCCCTGAGTCAACAGATGGGGACGTTTGCAAGACAACAACCATCTGCACGGACAGTTCGACGACGTTTGCAGCATCAAGGACTATCAGCTCGGAGACCATGGCTGCGGTTACCCTTGACGCTGCATCACAGACTGGAGCGCCTGCGATGGTGTCCTCAACGACGAACCTGAGTGCACGAATGGCGAAACGTCATTTTTTCGGAGGAATATAGGTTCTGTTTACAGCATCATGATGGTCGCATCCGGGTTTGGTGACGTCGCGGTGAACGCACATTGGAAGCGTGTATTCGTCGTCACCATACTGACGTATCAGCCGGCCTGATGGTATGGGGTGCCATTGGTTACACGTCTCGGTCACCTCTTGTTCGCACTGACGGCACTTTGGACACTGGACGCTACATTTCAGATGTGTTACGATCCGTGGCTCTACCCTTCATTCAATCCCTGTGAAACCCTACATTTCAACAGGATAATGCACGACCGCATGTTGCAGGTGCTATACGGGCCTTTCTGGATACAGAAAATGTTCGACTGCTGCCCTGGCCAGCACATTCTCCAGATCTCTCACCAATTGAAAACGTCTGGTCAGTGGTGGCCGAGCACCTGGCTCGTCACAATACGCCAGTCACTGCTCTTGATGAACTGTGGTATCGTGTTGAAGCTGCATGGGCAGCTGTACCTGTACACGCCATCCAAGCTCTGTTTGACTCAATGCCCAGGCGTATCAAGGCCGTTATTACGGCCATTGGTGGTTGTTCTGGGTACTGATTTCTCAGGATCTAGGCACCCAAACTGCTTGAAAATGTAATCACATGTCAGTTCTAGTATAATATATTTGTCCAATGAATACCCGTTTATCATATGCATTTCTTCTTGGTGTAGCAATATTAATAGCCAGCAGTGTAGTACTTACCTTTGTAAAGGAGTGATTATTAGGTGTTAAATATTTTACATAATTTTATGTACACTGTACAGTTAAGATATATGTCACTGAATTGAGGCATTGTACGTTATTCACGTACGCAATGTTTTCACATGTACGTATATAATACAAAATTTGGAAATAATTCTGATATACAAGGTATTAAAAAAAGATAATGACTTACTTCGAGGGGTCGCAGAGGTTGTCTTGAGGAACAAATCGAGAATACGAACCCATGTCCGGAAACGTCGTCCAACGACTACAGAGCTTAGAAGTTACGGGAGCCGTCAACTACCGCTAGGCCCGCCTCCGGCAGAAAATGTAACCTCGTTGGCTGACGGATCGTAAATGGAAGGTCTCGCAATGCTGTTTGTTATTCAGTGATCACGACTGATGCCCACGATTGCCTGTGGAAAACATGGAGCTAGCTAGGTCTTGTCGCCTATGAATGTGATGCTCTGTTGCCTCGGTGCATTATGGTTTCGAACATGAGCTTCATCTGCCGTTTATTTTTCTCCTGTATGCAGAAAAACACTGGAAATTTCAGAGGGTTCCAGGAGACAAATATATGCGGATGGAAAGCTGTGTCCAAAACCCTCATCCACCGAAGCAACAGAGCGTCGCATTCATAGGAGGCAAGGCCTGTCTACGCAGCAGCTAGCTCCATCTTCTCGACTGGCACTCGAGCCAATCAGTCGCAATTGCTGAATAACAAACAACATTGCGAGACGTTCCGTCTACGGTTTGTCAGTGAACAGAGTCACGTTTGCTGCCGAAGGGGTGGAGTAACGACAGGCGCCGGCCTGTGTAAAGTCGTTGGATGGCGTTTCCAGACACGGGTTCTATCCTCAATATGTTCCTCAGGACATCCTCTACAGCGGCTCGAAGTCTGTCGGTATCGTTTTGTAACACCCTGAATATATGTTCACATACCTCATACGACTGTGGTAGTTGTCTGTGCTGGTAACTTTATATCTAGATATATCTACGGATCTACACTCATGCTCATAAATTAGGGATAATTGCAGAATGTGGTGCCACACAACGTGGCACTACACAAAACTGGCGCTAATAGCATAGCCACATAGGGAACACACACGACACAGATATGTAACTCCACCGTATTGGTGATGAGAAAACCGTCGATAAACACATGGGCTACAAAACGCCATTGTTTCCTGCGCATGTACCCCGACATCAGTATTGGATATGACCATTATGCACACATACACAGGCCGCACAACGAATTGGCATACTCTGGATCAGGTAGTCGAGCTGGTGGGGTATAGCCTCCCATTCTTGCAACAGTGCCTGTCGGAGGTCCTGAAGCGTCGTAGGGGTTTGAAGACGTGCAGCGATACGTCGACCGAGGGCATCCCAGACGTGCTCGATGGGGTTTAGGTCTGGAGAACAGGCAGGCAACTCCATTCGCCTGATATCTTCTGTTTCGAGGTACTCCTCCACGATGGCAGCTCGGTGGGGCCGTGCGTTATCATCCATCAGGAGGAAGGTGGGACCCACTGCACCCCTGAAAAGGCGGATATACTAGTGCAAAATGACGTCCCTATACACCTGAGCTGTTACAGTTTCTCTGTCAAAGACACGTAGGGGCGTACGTGCACCAATTATAATCCCACCCCACACCATCAAATCACGACCTCCATACAGGTCCCTTTCAACGACATTAAGGGGTTGGTATCTGGTTCCTGATCCACACCAGATGAAAACCCGGCGAGAATCACTGTTCATACTATACCTGGACTCGTCCTGTGACCACTGTTCCAATGTACTGTGTTCTTGACACCAGGCTTTACGGACTCTCCTGTGACCAGGGGTCAGTGTAATGCGCCTTGCAGGCCTCCGGGCGAATAAACCATGTCTGCTCAGTCGCCTGTAGACTGTGTGTCTGGAGACAACTGTTCCAGTGGCTGCAGTAAGATGCCGAGCAAGGCTACCTGCAGTACTCCGTGGCCGTCTGCGGGCCCTGATAGTAAGATATCGGTCTTCTTGTGGTGTTGTACACTGTGGACGTCCCGTACTGTGGCGCCTGGACACGTTTCCTGTCTGCTGGAATCGTTGCCATAATCTTGAGATCGCACTTCGTGGCACACGGAGGGCCCGTGCTACGACCTGCTGTGTTTGACCAGACTCCAGTCGCCCTAGTATTCTGCCTCTCATAACTTCATCAATGTGTTCTTTGAGCCATTTCGAACACACAGTCAGCATCAGCACGTCTGAAAACGTCTGCACACTTACTCACTGCACCGTACTCTGACATGCACTGCGTATGTGGATGCTGCCAGCGCCACCGTGCGACGACCGCAGGTCAAATGCACATGGTCATACCCCGAGGTGATTTAAATCCGCAAACCGCCCACCAGAGCGTTGTTTCACCGTGTACCAGCATTATACTTAATTTATGAGCATGAGTGTATATCATTCAACAGCTTGTCAACCAGAAAAAATTAGTACATCTGTAAAAACAGCGTTGATTTTGTTCCAACGACGGCCTATGACACCTGGCGATAGTAAGTGTACTGATAATAATGCTTTCAGCGTCGTCCGCCAATGGAAAGCGTAGTGGCGTAGCTAGCAGAACGCCATCTGTGTTCATCCTTTAACAGGAAATGTTCACAGCCAGAAGGTTCAGTGTGCTGTAAATGTGTGAAGCAAGCAGGGAATCATGCAACGAGAAGCATACTTCCTACAGTCTGAGAGGGATAAAATTGTGGCCTTCTGTGTGGCGGGATGGTCCTTTCGGAGAACTGCCACACACAATCTGGACGTACTGCGTCAGTTGTACAACGATGCTGGCATCTGTCGTCAAGTGAGCGTTCTTACTCCAGTAGACAAGTTTCTGGACGTCCACATACCACAGACGCCTGCCCAGATCGTTGTACTGTAAGTTCGGCAGTAGCATATAGCACAGGCACCACAGCATAAGAAGGCTTGTGAGCCGAGACATGTTACCACCAACTGTTCCGAAACGGTTATTAGCAGTGGGACAATGGGCACGCACCTTTCTAGTCCATCTTCCTCTCACAGCATCGACGTGCACGGCTCGAATGGTGGCGTCTGAGGATCACTTGGAAGATGGAATGGCGCGCCGTGGTCTTCAGCAATGAACGCAGATTCAGCCTGCACGAAACTAATGGTCGTTTGCGCGTACGACGTAGATCTGGTGAGCGCTGTCTAGTTGAGGGCATACGGTCCAAGACACACTTGCCCCACACCAGGTTCAAATGGCTCTGAGCACCATGGGACTCAACATCTGAGGTCATCAGTCCCCTAGAACTTAGAACTACTTAAACCTAACTAACCTAAGGACATCACACACATCCATGCCCGAGGCAGGATTCGAACCTGCGACCGTAGCAGCAACACGGTTCCGGACTGAAGCGCCTAGAACCGCTTGGCCACAACGGCCGGCCCCCACACCAGGCTTTAAGGTCTGGGGACTAATCAGTTACAAGTCTCGTTCAATTTTGGTGTTTCTAGAGGAGACGCTAACCAGTGCTCTGGACGTACAGAATGTTGTTACACCCGTGCTTCTGCCGTTCTTGCAAAAGGAAGGCGATGTGTTGTTCCAGCAGGACAATGCTCGTTCACATGCTGCTCGTGAAACACACTGGTGGGTCCACAGACTTAGCCTCTTGAAACCAGCGCAAGACATGTATCCTTCTAAATATAGAGGCATTTGGGAGAAACTTATCTGATGTATTACTATTAATACTGAGGATGTGTCCATTGTTGTTGGTATTGCTGCAACTAACTACTTGTTGTGGTTCAAGAAAGGTTACTAGACAGTAGTTAAGTAGTATTCAGTCACCAAAAAATGAGGAATAGTATGTTTGTCCTGTGGTAGGCAGACATTAAATTTACTATTTCTCAATTTTTATTGTTTTTTCTGTCTTAAGCTTACTGCACTTTGCGAGTGTTTTTCACCACACGCATTTCGCTTTTACAAAGAGACGACAAAAGTCATGGTATAGCGATATGCGCATACGCAGATGGCGGTAGTATCGCTTACACAAGGTATAAAAGGGCAGTGCAATGGCAGAGCTATCATTTGTATTCAGGTGATTAATGTGATAAGGCCTCCAATGTGAATATGGCTGCACAACGGAAATTAAAAGAATTTGAATGCGGAATGGTAGTTCGACCTAGACGCCTGGAACGTTCCGATTTGGAAATCGTTTGGTAATTCAGTATTCCTAGATACAGAGTGTCAACAGTGTGCAGACGGTACCAAGTTTCAGGCATTACCTCTCACAACAAACAACGCAGGGGCCGACAGCCTTCACTTAACGACCGAGAGCAGCGGCGTTTTCATTGAGTTGGCAGTGCTCATAGACAAGCAACGCTTCGTGCAGTAACCACAGAAAACAATGTGGCACGTATGTGAACGTATCCATTAGGATAGTTCGGCGAAATTTGGCGTTAATGGGTTATGATTACAGACAATCGACGGAAGTGCCTTTGCTAACATCATCTGTAGCGCGCCCCTACCGGTTGGACCCCAGACGACTGGAAAACTGTGACCTGGTCAGATGAGATCACATTTCACTTGTTAAGAGCTGATGGTAGGGTTCGAGAGTGGCGTAGACCCCGTGAAGCCACGGACCTGCGTTGTCAATAATGCACCGTGCAAGCTGGTGGGTTGTATTTACATGGATCACTGACTGGAAACGGTTAATTTCTTGGAGACCATCCTATCCATGGACTTCATGTTCCCAAAGGACGATGGAATTTTTATGGCTGTCAATGCGCCATGTCCCCGGGCAACAATTGTTCCAATTGTTTTGGAGAACATACTAGACAATTAGAGCGAATGATTCGCTCACCCAGATCGTCCGACACGAGTCACATCGAACATTTGTGGGACATAATCGAGAGGTCAGTTCGTCCTCAAAGTCCTTCCCCGGCAACACTTCCGCAATTATGAGCGGCTATAGAGGCTCAGTATGTCTGCAGGGGACTTCCAACGACTTTTTGAGTCCATGCCACGTGGGTTGCTCCACTACGCCGGGAAAAGAAGTTCTGACACTATTTTAGGAGCAATCGTTTTGTCACCTCAGTGCATTTACACAGCATCCTCAGTGGTCATTCATAAAATATGCTTCTACATTTTGGTTCAAATGGTTCACATGGCTCTGAGCACTATGGGACTTAACTTCTGAGGCCATCAGTCCCCTAGAACTTAGAACTACTTAAACCTAACTAACCTAAGGACATCACACACATCCATGGCCGAGGCAGGATTCGAACCTGCGACCGTAGCCGTCGCGCGGTTTCAGACTGAAGCGCCTAGAACCGCTCGGCCACTCCGGCCGGCTTCTTCACAATCATTTTTCAGGAGAAAGTACTTGTTTGTGACATTTATGTGAGACTGTGCACCAACAGAATATGATCTGGCCTAAGGTACCACCTTAATAAGTGGAACTAAATACTTTTGCTGCTTCTCTATATCTTTCATCTACCAGAATCCATGAAACATCTTTTTTATAAAAAATAGTTCAAATGGCTCTAAGCACTATGGGACATAACATCTGAGGTCATGAGTCCCCTGAAACCTAACTAACTTAAGGACATCACACACATCCATGCCCGAAGCAGGATTCGAACCTGTGACCGTAGCAGCAGCGCGGTTCCGGACTGAAGAACCTAGAACCGTTCGGCCGCAGCGGCCAGATCTCCTTTATAAAGTTGGTGTACGATATACTTACTTTAATCTACATACACCAAGTAGAAATAGTTAATTCAGTAAGGCACGTAGAATCTCAATTAGGACAGCGAGTAGAAACAATTAATTCAGGTAAGGCAGGTAGAATTTGAATTGGGGCAGCCCGACAAGAGATTTGAACCCGCAACTCCGGAAAACGAATAGAGCTACAAACACTTTAGCTGAGGATGCTGTGTCCCTCCGATATATCCTCATGATGGCAGAGGCAGCTCGAGAGACACTGTACCTTGAACACCTCTATGTCCCAGTTCCTCGTTACTGTAATTGTATTTCGGATCATTCGCCCGTTGCTGCAACAACCGCCCCTCCGTAAACAACGCCGTGGAGGCGTTATGAGAGGCAGCGGCAGTGTGGGCCGCGGTTAGGCAGGCGTCTGTGAAGTGTGACTGCCGCCGACTGCCTCTGGGGACGCGCATCTTAATTGAAGTTCCGTCGGCGAGGGAAATTCTGGCGCCCTTTTAATTTACGCTGCGAGCTGCGCGGCTGTTGCTGTTAGATTTGCTTAGCCCCCGCTCGAGAACGCATCAGGTGGATAGCAATTACCTGCGCTCTCTTCTGACGAGGTTTCAGCGCTGACAACACTTGCGATTAACGAGTCAGATTTTTCATTCTACCTGGAACTGATTTTGTGTTCCGTATGGCGATCCGTATCGGTGAATTAACTTGTGACTTTCAGAACTCGGGAACGATGACTAGGTTACTGCACAGACGTGTTCTTATAGATTCATGCGCCAGACGTGGGCAGCACACTAACAGACTCCGCACGATGGATTAACGCCCGCTGGTATAGTTGTGGCTTTAGGGATTCTCCACAACTGCGCGTTTAGAGAAATGCTGGGCTGGTCCCCAATCTCTGATGATGAAAAAAATATTTGCGATACATATACGAGGTGCGACAATAAAGTAATGAAATTTATTTTCTTTGCAAGATGTGGCAACCGTGCAGGCTTGCATAGGCACAATATCTTTGACCTTGGTCTATAAGCTTCTTCTAGTCCAAGTGGCACATCGATGCAACTGCTCAGTCGTGAGTTGTGCTGTAATAAGCTAACACGTGTTTGTGTCTCTCGTCATGGAAATGGAACAGCATTATATTGCTTAACGGTATGCCATTTCTTTTTGCGTTAAATTGGGTGAAAACGCGACAACTTACAGTAAGCTTCAGAAGGCTTTTTGAGAGGAGGTTATGTCTCAAGTTTTTCGTTGGCATAAAATGTTTATTGAACGAAGAACGAATGTTGAAGATGAAGACCGCAGTGGACGACCATAAACCTCACGGACGGATGTCAACTTGGCCAGGGTGCGTAAACTCGTACGATCTGATCGAGGATTATCCGTGAAAATGATTGCAGAAGAACTGAACATCAAGCGAGAAACGGTTCGTCTAATAATAACTGAAGATCTTGGTATGAGAAAGATCTGTGCGAAAATGGTCCCCAAAAGTCTCACACCACAACTGCGAGAAACACGGAAAAATGTGGCAGCCGATCTGTTAGAGCAAACGGAAATCAATCCAGAATTGTTGAGCCGTGTTATTACTGGTGATGAAAGTTGGTTTTTTTAGTACGATTCAGAGACAAAACGCCGAAGTTCGCAATGGTGATCAAAGGGATCACCCAGACCAAAAAAAGCTCGCATTTCAAAACCAAAAGTGAAATGCATGCTTGTGTGCTTCTTTGATTCCAAGGGAATTGTTCATAAAGAGTGGGTGCCTCCTGGACAAACAGTTAACCCATATTACTACAAAGAAATTTTAGAAAGTCTTCGTAAAAGAGTTCTTCGTGTCCGTGCCAGCATTGCCGATAATTGGATTCTGCATTACGATAATGCGCCATCCCACACTGCTCTGTCAGTACAGCAATTTATAACCTCATATCAAATTTCAGTACGACCACAGCCACCTTATTCACCAGATATCAGTCCGTGCGACTTTTTCCTGTTTCCAAGAGTCAAAACGGCAGTCAAGGGACACCATTTTCAAACAACACAAGATGTCCAAAAAGCTGTGACGAGGGTCTTGGAGGATATTACAGAAGATGAGTTCCAGAAATGTTACCATCAGTGGCAGAAACGCTGGAAAAAGTGTGTGCAATCAGAAGGGAACTACTTTGAAGGAGACAACACTAAGCTTGACTAAAACAATAAGCAATTTTTTTTTCACGTCAGGTCTCATTACTTTATTGTCGCACCTCGTATGCAGAATGAAGCGTCGAATGAAAATCTGTACCAAGGCCGGCATTCGAAACTGGGTTTCCTGCTCACTAGGCTGATGCGCTAACCACTACGCCACCCTGGCACAGTGGCTTTGCATAACTGCGAGGACTACCCTAGCATGCCTCCCTCCTCAATTCAAATTCCCATTCACGCCTCAGCCAGAGATGTACACATGGTGCTTTTGACCTGCCCACGCTTGCCTGTTAGGCACGTAATCAGCAGAACGGACAGGCATTTTCACTCCTGTCCATTCCAACCAGTATACAAGAGTGCTCCAGATGTGGTAGGCTACATGGCAGCTTATTCTGCACCGTTTCATTGTAGTTTTACGAGTAGCAGTCGAAAGTTTACCTGAGTATCACAAGGCTAAATGAAATATATGTACATTTTGGGTCATTGTAGGTCAAGAAAGATGGATTTTATTTATTCTTTTTTTTTTCATCAGGGAAGATCAGTTTGGATTCCGTAGAAACACTGGAACACGTGAGGCAATACTGACCTTACGACTTATCTTAGAAGAAAGATTAAGGAAAGGCAAATCTACGTTTCTAGCATTTGTAGACTTAGAGAAAGCTTTTGACAATGTTGACTGGAATACTCTCTTTCAAATTCTAAAGGTGGCAGGGGTAAAATACAGGGAGCGAAAGGCTATTTACAATTTGTACAGAAACCAGATGGCAGTTATAAGAGTCGATGGACATGAAAGGGAAGCGGTGGTTGGGAAGGGAGTAAGACAGGGTTGTAGCCTCTCCCCGATGTTGTTCAATCTGTATATTGAGCAAGCAGTAAAGGAAACAAATGAAAAATTCAGAGTAGGTATTAAAATCCATGGAGAAGAAATAAAAACTTTGAGGTTCGCCGATGACATTGTAATTCTGTCAGAGACAGCAAAGGACTTGGAAGAGCAGTTAAATGGAATGGACAGTGTCTTGAAAGGAGGATATAAGATGAACATCAACAAAAGCAAAACGAGGATAATGGAATGTAGTCTAATTAAGTCGGGTGATGCTGAGGAAATTAGATTAGGAAATGAGACACTTAAAGTAGTAAAGGAGTTTTGCTATTTGGGGAGCAAAATAACTGATGATGGTCGAAGTAGAGAGGATATAAAATGTAGACTGGCAATGGCAAGGAAAGCGTTTCTGAAGAAGAGAAATTTGTTAATATCGAGTATAGATTTAAGTGTCAGGAAGTCATTTTTGGAAGTATTTGTATGGAGTGTAGCCATGTATGGAAGTGAAACATGGACGATAAATAGTTTGGACAAGAAGAGAATAGACGCTTTCGAAATGTGGTGCTACAGAAGAATGCTGAAGATTAGATGGGTAGATCACATAACTAATGAGGAAGTATTGAATAGGATTGGGGAGAAGAGAAGTTTGTGGCACAACTTGACCAGAAGAAGGGATCGGTTGGTAGGACATGTTCTGAGCCATCAAGGGATCACCAATTTAGTATTGGAGGGCAGCGTGGAGGATAAAAATCGTAGAGGGAGACCAAGAGATGAATACACTAAGCAGATTCAGAAGGATGTAGGTTGCAGTAGGTACTGGGAGATGAAGAAGCTTGCACAGGATAGAGTAGCATGGAGAGCTGCATCAAACCAGTCTCAGGACTGAAGACCACAACAACAACATTTTTTTTCTTGTCGGCGTATTTCGGGATTATTTATTTCTTTCGATATGAACATCTTTCTCTGCAACTTCACCCTCCTTAGGTTAGTGTTGGCTATTCTCAATTCGAACTATTATGTTTTCTGTAATAATATGAATCATCTGTGAAAGTCGTGGTCCTTGCACTTTAGAATCTGAAGATGTCTACTATCCTTCAATATCAGCTAATTTAAGGTTTTGAAAGTCTAGTTTCTGTAAACTTTGTGGGTTCCAGCCCAATAGGACCCCAGTTATAACAATTTTAGTAACTGTATTGCGGGTTCGCTGAATTCATTCTAAGTGGCCAAAATAGTTCATTCTAACTTCCCAAAATGCGTTTTAGAAAACAGGAAGCTCCTTTTTCATATTGTGCTACTGCAAAAAAATACATGTCTGAAAGAAGAAGCTTTTCTTACACACTACGCTTTCTTCGCACTGTGTTGCATACCATCAGAATGTGGTTTTCAATATCCACTCAGCCATATTTTTTTCCTGTTTCAGTCAATTTTTGCTCTAAACTTAGAAAGCCTTTATGCTGCTAAATGGCTTCCAGTCATTAGCACACATTTCCACACACTCGTCAGCCACGAAGTCTTTGTCCTCTTTCAAAATGTTTATAGACTGAGGAAACTGCTGGTAAAATTGACATGTCTTAACATACTCGAGGTTCCCCAATGAGTGCTTAGTACCTTATTACACAATTTGAATTGCGAAACATCTATCGATTAAGTTGAAGCTGCCTCATAAACACAGGACCACTTTTCCTCTGCTGGACTTGCGCTCGGTTCCTAATTTCTCCTCTGCTGTGTCGTACGAACAAGACACAACCAGGGCAAAAAGGCGCAAAGATGCGAGCTGGTGCCAGTGCCGTAGAGACTCGCCACTTGCGCGAGTTCCACCAGCGCCATGGGCTGCGCTGAGGATGAAGATATCGACTTCGCGTCGGCCAATTCCCGGCCGAGTACAATCCGCCAATGACCGGACGAGAATGGACAGAAGCCTACTCGGGAGACAGAAGAGCAGCACTCGCCCACTTGGTTATAGATTATCGTCCAGGGCTGACTTAAACAGGAAAAGTCGTTTATTGACCTCTTGGAAGTGAACGGACAGTTGTTGTAAACTGCATTTGCTATGTGCTGTGAAGTTTACTTACGATTATTTGCACTTAGCTATTGAGGGCCTTTTTGTGTTATGTTACAGGCAGTGTTGCATACTCCATTATTCGACAAGCCACAAAGACAAGTAAACTTTTTTATCCCATTTGCGTGACTTTGTTACCAATTTATTGGAGTGCTGTAGAATCTTCGTTCTCCTATCCTGTTACCTGACCCTGGGGCGTAGCTGTGTAATAGTGACAGTGAGAAATTGTCTTAGCGGTGTACTGCACCAGAAGCCGTTTCACGAACTCACAAACTCGGGGTACCGTAACAACTGTGGCAACTGGGCCCCACAGCAGTAGCGACAAGACCTTTACAAAATTGGCGACGGAGGTTTACAGAATCCTCAGTCTCCTTTAAGTTGGGTTTGTTCATTTTGCTGCTCCCTCCGTTATGATGGATGACCTACAGTGAAACTCCTCACGCAAACACGTACTTAGCTGTTCTGTAATCACTATGGACTGATAGCGCAACCTGTTGCCAGGTGCAGCAGGCTGAAGCTAGCCAGGCTTGCAGAAACCCAAGCTTGCCTGCTTTAACCGCTGTGCGTCAGTACGCATGTACTCCTAGTGTCTCCGTTGCGGCACATTGAGCTGCTTGAATGGTTGCGATGGAGATAGGGGCAGGCAGGCTGGAAGTAGAATTTGTACACCTGTAGCCTCAGCCCACTTGGTTTTGCCCCCTAAACGCGATCAGCATTGCAGAGGCTCTCGAACTGCATAGGAATAGCATCTCAGCACAGAACGAAACGGCGGTACTATATGAAACCCAGGCATAGGTGCCTTAATCAAAAGAAACTATATGATTCCAGGGACCTTTTCAAGTCTCAAACATTTACCATGTATATACGCAGACTGAAGCGACGAACGTAGATTTGCACCAAGCCCAAGATTCGAACATAGGTCTGCTGCTCACTAGGCAGATGGAAGCGTATACTGTAGTTTCATTTGATTAAAGCACCTATGCGTGTGTTTCAGGCAGGATGATCCATTTCGTTCAATGCTGAGATGTTTTCCAATGCAATCTGCAATATTGTTCGAGTTTCGTCTGGGCTGCGGAATCTGGATTGAGGAGGGAGCCACGCTACGCTAGTCCGTGCAGTTGTGCAAAGCCACTGTGCCGCGGTGGCAGAGTGGTTAGTATCTCTGCCTAGTGAGAAGGAGACCCAGTCGCTTCAGTCTTTATATACGAGGGCTGGAACTTAAATAGTGGCAACTATTAATTCACAACCGATACAAAAGGGGTACATTTTTGCCCCTGTTACTGTCCTTCAAAGTAATGACCAGCGTTGTGTAGAACCCGTTGCTAGCGATGTGGAAGGCGTAGTACACCGTTAGCAGAGCCCTGTTCTGTTGATGGCGCCATCAGTGAGTGGAAGACGTGTATCCTTCTAAGTATTGAAATTTACCTAAACTGTTTCATGCAAATGCCGGGATGGTTCCTTTGAAATGGCACGACCGAATTCCTTCACAATCCTTCCCTAATCCGTGCTTGTTCTCCCTCTCTAATGACCTCGTTGTCGACGGGACGTTAAACACTAATCTCCTCCTCCTCCTCCTCCTCCACTGACCACAGAGGAGTGCAGCATTCAGTTGGTTTACTTTTGAATAGGCTTCCAGCAGAATCGAAAATATTCAGTGATGAACGCTAAGTATTAAAATCTAAGATGAAAAGTTTCCTTGTGCTACACGCCTTCTATTCTGTACAGGAGTTCCTCGCAGTATTTGAAAACCGTAGTCCGTAGAGTGTTGCTCATTCATATAGTCGCACAATTTTTTGTGGTGTTTTATTAGTTCTTTGGTTTGTAAATTTTCTAATAAGCGTTCTGTAAACTATGTATTGACTCATTCCATGACCGAATAGCTATTACGAGTGTACCCATCCACGTATGTAATGACAATATATATCTAATATAATGCGTCTTCTCAGATCTGAAAATGGTGATCACTGATCGAAATTAATGTATCTGTCTATGTGACAGGAAACGATGTGGAAAGGATGGTGTGGACCATAATTTTTTCTGGTGGTGTTTGGGGGAGGAGGGGGGAGACTGCTATCTTCTGTTGGTACTGTAAAGAGACCTTGTACTGTATTGTATGGTATGTTATGTTAACCAAGGACCTAGAAACGACGGAGAGGCTCCCTCCCCGCCGCAGCCGCAGTGGTCCACAAGCCCACGACGACTACCGCAGTCCACTTCACCCCTCCGCCGCCCCACACCGAACCCAGGGTTATTGTGCGGTTCGGCCCCCGGTGGACCCCCCAGGGAACGTCTCACACCAGACGAGAGTAACCCCTACGTTTGCGTGGTAGAGTAATCGTGGTGTACGCGGACGTGGAGAACTTCTATGCGCAGCAATCGCCGACATAGTTTAACTGAGGCGGAACAAGGGGAACCAGCCCGCATTCGCCGAGGCAGATGGAAAACCGCCTAAAAACCATCCACAGACTGGCCGGTGCACCGGACCTCAACACAAATCCACCGGGCGGATTCGTTCCGGGGACCAGGCGCTCTTTCCCGCCCGGAAAGCCGTGCCAACCGGGCGGGCCAAAGGGACCTTGGTTAAATCAAGTCCGTCCGTTTGTTTGCCTACTGCACTCCACAGGCGTGTTGTGCCCTCAGTAACGCAGGTATGGGAAGCAGAGTTGCCAGGTGTCCAGCGTCAGCCGCACGTGTCCAGCCAAATTCACATAAGTCTGGCGTATTTAGGCTTTTCAGTGATGAGTCAAGGAACGCACAACGAAGGCCCCTTCCAAGCTAATGACACAAACGCGAGGAATAATCACAACGAGAAACAAGGAGATATGGATAAACCAGTCTATGCTATTCTTATGTCTGTGTGCCGTATTTTTCTTCGTGCTGCGAACGAGACTGGCATCCAATGTCACAACCACGCTAACGCACTGAGCGAGCGAGGCAAAGTAGAACGCGGCGATCGGTCGATCCCATCCGCCATGTCACCATCAAAAGTGAACAGCTTATTTCAGATCACAGCATAATAAAGAGTTTCATTCGCAATTATTAATATTTCCTGAATATTAGTTTGCAATTCTAGGCCATAGCACCAATGTTGAAAGGGTGTTCTCTTTCATAAACTCTCCATGGACAAGGAACGTCATAAATTGCAAACCGACATAACCACAAAGATGATGATGTTGTGTAGCTCAGAATTATACTGTCAAGAGTCCCACGAAATGATTTTCAAGAAACATAACGTCCTTGATAAAGTGGGATCAAATGAGAAATATTAATACTTCACTACAGATTATTGTTACTTCTTTATAAGTCTAATTAAATAGACTAAAGTTATTGAGTATCTTTCCGTTTCCCATCTCAGAAGAACAGATAATTGTTTATTTTGTTTAATGAAGATCATCTTAGAAAGAAAATCGAGCAATTAAGAAGATTGAGTACCTATTTGCGATCATAAATGCCAAATTATAAGGCTGTTTATAGACTGTTTTCTTAGTTTTGGTTGATACTCCGAGGAACAGATTGTAACTAGTTGTTAATAAACGACTGAAAATACTGGGGCGTAGAAGGAGAGAGAGAGAGAAGGAATGAAGGTGCAGCAGGCAGGTGTTGAAGGACGAGGACGCTGGACATCTCGGGACGAAGAGCGGAAAGGATGGGAGGGCGTTAAGTCCTGGAGCTACTCGAAGTGTTATTGCTAAGCTTCCGGGTATTATGAGCTTTTTAATTTTGCAGAGTGTTCTTCACGTTTCCGTTTGATAGGTTTTCGGGTCATTAGAGTTGTCGCATCTAATCCCTTAAGTACTAGCATTACTGTCGTCAAAACGCGGAAGGAAAGTCTCGATCATTTTTACGAGCTGAGCACCACCACCTTCATTTCTCTTATAGAAATTTCAAATACCAGGGTTGGTTTAGCATTCAATTTTTTCTGGTGGTGTTTGGGGGAGGAGGGGGGAGACTGCGGTATAAAGAGCGAAAGCCTCGCTTTGTGCAGACTGTTGATTCTCCTTGATTGCACGCATTTAGTTTCGGAGCACTCTTCTGATTTTACAATTGAGCGATTTACATTCAGTTATTAGCTTTCACTGTTAAACTGACAGCGTCAGTATCTAGAAGCTCTTCCAGCATTGATCGGCTTCCTTTATGCAGCACGTTCAGGTAAGTTATCAAGTTCTTCCTCCCCTTAACTGTGAATTATTGAGTATTCTGATGGTAAAATTTGGAAACTTTTGGTAAGGTACTATGGGATCAAACTTTTGAGGTCATCGGTCGCTAGGCTTACACACTACTTAATGTAACTTAAACGCACTTAACGGACAACACACACACCCATGCCCTAGGGAGGACTCGAACCTCCGACGGGAGGAGCCATGCGGCATTGTGATGGTCTGTGTAAGACCTGTGCAGCGCCTGTCTAAGGCTTTAACAATGAATAATCAGGATGGAAATATAGTTTTAAGTGTAATTTTTGACAAGAGCCTGATTTTCAAAGAGCATATTAAGAAATTACGTCTACAACAAAGGATCTCATGCAGCATTCTCATGCATCAGCATTGACCAAACTGTAAATACAAAACTTACGACTTATAATACAGTAGTTCTGCAGCAATTCTGAATCGGTCGGAACTACCGACACTGGAAGCCGTTAGTGACATCAAAAAAGTCGAAAAAACGCAAAATAGATATTTACATGTAGCAATAAATGTGTTCCACAGTTTCCCACACACATTTATACGAACAAGCAAATATCAAAAAAATTCCTGACACACTCAAATCCATATCAGAAGTATTTACCACAAACGTTACAAATTTATCTCAGGTTCTAATTCGCAAAAATGGAACACCCCTGATCATACAAGCCCCCGAAACGACACTCACTAGCCAGTATCCCATATAAAAAACAGTAAAAACTAACGGTACACAAAATTAAGCAACATGCATTACGTTAATATCCAGTCCGTTTCATTAGTCCCGAATATGGACAGCAGGACTGGGATAAATGGCAGTCCAGAGCCTGTGGAAACCCTAAGTTCCGTACCCATCCGACAGGAGGAGATGTGGCAGTAGACAGAAGTCACTGTTAATCTACTGAATAGCTTGCACTTCGAGTCCGTCACTTTCCACAGCACTTAAGTTCCTTTGCGGACAGGTGAACTGCATTGATGAAAGATGATTTCATTTCTTTCGCAGTCCGGCCTCTGCACATGTAAATTTTCATCCAGATGGTTCGGTGGTCTTGTGTAGCACGCACCGAAGTTTTACAGTTTGTAATGTGGCCCAGAAGATCTTTTTTTTATCACAGACTGCACTGGCCATAATATTGTGATGGGTAGAATGGAAATTACTGTATGCGGTAAATGCTTTTGCATCTGTATTAACTTACGTAGGCAGTATTAATGTATTGTTCAAATAGCTTAGGTGAATGCACGTGGTGGAAAAATGGGTATTGTCGAATATAGATGAAACGCAAATGCGAAAATTAATTTTCAGTGATAGTTGAACAATTTAAAAATAAAACAACTGATTTTGTACAGCAATTTGTCGCTTTTGAGGGGACATTAACTGCTCTAAAAACGTTGTACCACAATCTCATGATTTGCACAAATTTTTGTTTTTGTTTTTTGATCAGACACTATTTCACAATTCTCTGTTAAACACAGTTCAGATGTTCAAATGTGTGAGTTCTTAAGGGACGAAACTGCAGAGGTCGTCGGTCCCTAGACTTACTACTTAAACTAAGTTAAAGGAACTTACGCGAAGAACAGCACACACACCCGTGCCCGAGGGAGGACTCGAACCTCCGGCGGGAGAGACCGCTCAGTCAGTGACATGGCGCCTCTAACCGCGCGGCCTTCCGCGCGGCTGAACACAGTAAATCGCTACGTACAGTCATCTGTACAACGGACCTAAAAGTAAACCTGTATCGGTCCGTGCACGACAGTGCATGACACCAATGAGTTCCAAAATGCTGTGCGCCAAAATACGATTTTCCAAGAGGTCATATCTCGTGTCCTGTTGATCACAGAGATAAGGGGTCAAGTGTTCTGGACAGCTGTTGTCCTAGCGGCCATTTTCATATCTATCTGAAGAACCGGCGAACTGTAGTATCTTACAGTACAGCGTCAAAATTTTAACATTACGTACTTTCTCCATCCCAATAAATCGGTTGTTTCTTTTACATTAGGTGTGGCCTAGGGAGGACCTTAGGCGGCTTATAAAAACACGTTTTGTACATGGGCGGTTTCTGAGAAAACCCACTGCCCCTGTCTCCATAATACCTCGGTAGCTCAAAAATTCTGGAGGCTACATCTTACTTTTTCCCCTATACAAACGTATATAAAATCTGACACGTTGTCTCCTCAATTCTTGACTCCCATTTTTCTTTCTCTTTCATTGAAACTTACTCGCTCCCATCATATCTATTCTCTCTTTGTGCTGGCGTAAGCTGTCACTATCACACCGGTCGGCAAAGATGAAGTGCGAAGATCGATTAGTAGGCACTGGATCAAGTGGGCCTATCATGAGAGAATGATAATTAAATCAAGACCCTAAGCTGTCGACAGGCGTTGATATACATCAACGGGGACAGTTGAAAATGTGTGCTCCAACCGGAACTCGAACCCGGAATTTCCTGCTTACATGGCAGACACTCTATCCATCTGAGCTGCCGAGGGCACAGAGGATAGTGCGACTGCAGGGATTTATCCCCTGCACTCTCCCCGTGAGACCCACATTCCCAACTTAATGTTCACACACTACATTCGTAGTGCCACTACCCATTGACTCATTACTTGCGGCAGACAATCTTACCGACTCCCGTAAGAGTTCGGGCAATACGTGTGCATTTGAACAGAAGAAGAAATAACAGATACCATCTTCATATAGTTGAGGCTAACCGGCCATTGACCTTCTTCTTCTGTGCTGCTACTTAAAAAATGGCTCTGAGCACTATGGGACTTAACTTCTGAGGTCATCAGTCCCCTATAACTTAGAGCTACTTAAACCTAACTAACCTAAGGACATCACACACATCCATGCCCGAGGCAGGATTCGAACCTGCGACCGTAGCGTTCGCGCGGTCCCAGACTGTAGCGCCTAGAACCGCTCGGCCACTCCGACCGGCTCCTACTTAAAATTTAAGGCTTATGCTTATATTTTTTTTTAAATTGTGGGAAATTAATTGTGGGCTTTCAGCCTTGCAACTTTATACTTAAAATTATCTTCAATCTTAAGCATTGCGGCCTTCTGCCTTTAAAGGATTATGGTAATATATTTTAAAATTTTGAAACTTAATTGTGGCCTTCAGCCATTTGTATTGCACCTTGCATATGTTTGTTCTATCTGCTTTGCCTTGAGGATTTCCACCTAGCCGTGATATATGTTTCTTTTTAATTATTTTATTTGCTATATTCACTGCATTTTTATCTTGTTGATTTTTAAGATTTCTTGTTTGGAGGTCTTCTGGCGTGAAAGAGTTGCATTTGGTAAAGGTTCGGCTATGTGCCGCTTTGGTTGTAAATGTGTTATTAAATTACAATAAATTACAGTTAGAAGGTGAAACTGATCCCAACCTTATCTGGCCCTTTCCACAGTTCTAATTACCTGTTCTGCCCAACGGATTTAGCGGGCGTCTCATGTACATCGAAGGATCGTTTTTAACTTACTCCGTCACTTAACGATAAGAAGGTCGTCAGCACTGAATGTTATCCGTCGAAATGGCGTACATCGCAGCGACGTCATTGTGACATTCAACCGCTATCGTGAGGCACAAAACATAGTTATCGCATACGGTCAACACCAACAGCTGACGACCGCAACCAAAATAATGCGGCTCGTAGGTACAATGAGTAAAATGCAGCAGAACTGAATCTGCCGTTTTGGAGAAGACTAGCAGGGCTGTGTCGACACAGACGGTACACAATCGTCTCCACAAGATCAATTTGACCTCTAGGCATCCATCGTGGACAACAGCGTTAGACCTCCAGCACTGTGGAGTGCAAGGGTACGTCTCGAATGGAGCAGTGGAATCGGCTTCGGCACAATAACGTGTGTAAGACTTGTCTCAAAGCTGACGTTCATCGTAGAAGACTGAGGAAGCGGCCAGGTATGAATGCACGCCTCAGCACAGAAGTATCGGTCATACTTGTCGCCAGCACCAGGTACCGGTGTGAGGCTGACGGGGGTCATTTGAGGGCTGCACACTACCGGGACAGCATCTCCCATCACTGTCCAGCCCTATCGTCAACATTTCAGTGACTGGCTCGTTTTTCAAGACGATAACGCACGAACACACCGTGACCACCTCTTGAGCACTTACCCCCCAGGAAGCAGGAACCAAACGAGTGGAATAGCCTTCGGAACCTGCTGACAAGAACCTGATGGAGCACGCCTTGGGACCAGCTGGAGCCTGCAGTGTGTCGCAGCTGGAGGAGGGTCGCCGCAGAAGAGTGGTATAGGCATGAAAAGCAACTTTTCAAATAACTTGTGGAAAGCATGCCAAGGAAGGACCAAACAAGTTATAAGCACGGCAGTAAAATTATTCATGGCAGATTTGAATTTTATAGACGAGCAAAAAGATGCACTCCCGATCATACTGACTTTATTTAATCTTCATTTCAGAGAATTTTTTTATGGTTTCGAAAGGTTTGTTCTTTCATTCCCGGTTCCCATGAATGTAGGCCTACACCCGTTTGCAGATATGACGCCTGCGAAGATCCGACTATATTCGCCGTAGATGCGCTTTTTTATCCCGAGGCAAAGTGTCAGCTAGATAATAACTTTGTGTTCTGCCTTACGGCAGGTCTTGTCATGGGGGAAGCCTCGTCAGAGAGATCCACCGCATGAGCGTCTAGGGAAGTGGTTCCAGTGGTGGTTTCCCGTTGCCTTCCACTGATGACGATGAAATGATAATCAAGACAATACAACCCCCAGTCCCTGAGCGCAGAAAATCTCCGACCCAGCCGGGAATCGAACGTGGGCCCCTTGGCTTGACAGACCGCCGCGCTGACCACTCAGCTATCGGGGCGGACTGTTAGGTAGAAACGTGGTATTAAAATGATGCATTAAGTTTTTTTGCCGAGTGACAAAATTAGGACTGCAATTTAGCGATAATCATGTCATCAGTTGTCCTTGAAAATCTGTTGCAAGACGCCACGCGGTATTTCAGCACACGGGAAAAGTGCATAGACGGATAAGGCGTGAGCAGCAGTGGCAACCTAACAATGGGCCGGGGAGGACGTAGTTTACGGGTGCTGTTTCCAAGCTAAGAGAAGACTTGAGTAAATTTTTGTTAACGGTAGTAGTTGTCTTGTAGTCACTCATGACGGACGGAACACTTTTAGCTGCGCCGAGCCAGGTTAATTGTTCGAATTTAATCTTGAGTGAGTCTGTTAAAGAAAGGTGGTCAGATATTACGAGGCACTGTGTTTTTCAATTGTGGTTTCACAATACAGACAAGATCTGTTTGTTCAGTGACGCATCGTTGTTCTTGATATAGTCAGAAGACATGGCTGACTGCACGAAATCTTATTTGCAAATGAGTGCGGCTCAAGTTTTCTATTATATTTTATGAATATTACGTACAGCAGGGAGAGAATTTACTCTTTGCGTTAGTATATGTTCGTAAAAGCGGAACTTTTATTATCGCAAGACATGATTAGAATTCACGGCCAGATCGCAAAATTTGGGCACCATTTCTTGCCCAAATTATTTCCTGAAACCGTTGATAATCGGACGTTTTTGCATTAGGCTGCTGTTATGGTCGGTTCAAACGAGCCAGATCGGCTTAATTAAGTGCCCAGGAATTGAAGATTAGAACTACTGAATTTAAACCCAATGTATCAGGCCTAAATAGCAGAACTACCAAAAGTTGAGGTAAAACTTTTTATCGGACACATTTGCGACATAAAGTGGCGTATGAGGCAGGCGGCCGTGTTGAAAATGAACTGTAGTACTACATAAAGGTCGGATTAGGCCGCTACTCAAAAAGTCATGCTTCAAAAACAATGACCTTATTGCTCGTAATATAACGCGCTTCGGACTTAGCGTCCTGAGACACCTGTTAACATACTAGTAGAGAAACATGAAGATATCTGTTAAAAATAGAAAAGACACATGAAAATTACAAAACTAAATCGCAATAGCGAAATACAGGAGCAGAAAGTATACCTAGAAGCAACATTCTGCACGCATATATAAATGTTACAAGATGTATCCGTAATAATTCTAAGCAGACGACTGAAAAAATCTTAACATGGAACATAGAGGTGAATATTCATGCAAGAGGGCAGTATGGTAGGGACGGTGGCGCCACACTTCTTTAAAATTAAGAACAGTCCAAAAAATATACATGATAAATTATGACAGCAAGAAAGATTGTAAAATATTTTATACGAGACGTGTTTTTTAAGTAAGTGCCGTTTTTAAATTAAAAAAGATGAGCTAAGGTATCTCAATAATTTTATTTTTACTTGAAAGACTGTACCTTAATCTACTTTTCTACATAATTTCCGTCAATATTGAGGCACTTGTCACAACGTTGTACCAGTTTTTGAATACCCTCCTCATAGAAGTCTGCCGCCTGTCTTGTTAACCACTGCATCACCACTGTTTTTACTTCGTCATCGTCTTGAAGACGCTGACCGCCCAGGTGTTTCTTCAAGTGCAGGAACAGATGGTAGTCACTGGGGGCAAGATAGGGGCTGTACGGAGGATGATCTAGAGTTTCCCATCGAAAAGATGTGATGAGGTATTTGGTCTGATTCGCCACATGGCGGACGGGCATTGTCTTGCAGGAAAACGATGCCCTTGCTCAACTTCCATGGACTGTTGCTTTCATTCTGGTGTGACCCATGTTTCATCGCTCGTAACAATTTGGCTTAAGAAATCATCACCGTCGTTGTGGCACCGCTCAAGTAAAGTCAATGCACTGTCTAAACGTTTTGTTTTGTGCACATCCGTCAACATTTTCGGTAACCAACGTGCGCACAATTTTCGGTAATTCAAGTGCCCGGTCACAATGCCATACAAAACACTACGAGAAACATTAGGAAAATCATCCCGCAAGGAGGAAATCGTAAAGCGTCTGTTTTCTCTCACCTTAATGTCCACTTCCTGCACGAAACTTTCATTAACGACCGAAGGACGCCCACTCTGTTGTTCATCATGCACAAATTTTGCGGCCATCTTTAAATGCACTCACTCACTTTCTTACCATTCCATCACTCATAATGGTTTCTCGTAAACTGCTCAGATCTCACGATGAATATCGATCACTTTTACGCCTTTAGCACTAAGAAATCTTGTAACAGCCCGCACTTCGCAGTCGGCGGGACTCACGATTGTCGAAGGCATCTTAAACACTCAGACCACAACGTAAACAAGGAAAAATCAGACTGTAATGGCGTCAGTGCGTAGATTAAGGTACCGGCTTTCATTTAAAATTAAATTATTGAGATACCTTAGCACGTCTTTTTGTAATTTCAAAACGGTATTTACTTAAAAAACACGCCTCGTAGTTAAAAAAAAAAAAACAGAAAATAACGAAGCCGCATGGCTAGCATCAGGTAGCAGAATAGTGGAAACTCGTGAACAATGAATTTCATTTGTGAAGAATGATAGTCATGGGTACAAAAGTTCAATAACAAAATAATTACAAAATTGAAAATGTTAAGCGGAATAATAGACATGAGTACACAATAAAAATCTAACGACAAAATAAATATAAAATTTAAAATGTTAAATAAAAACCAATAAAAGAAACCCTACTGGTTGCCATCAGATGGCAAAATAGTAACAACACTGGCGCCGTACATCGTCGCAATTGACAATGGATATAATAGAAGCTAAACAACAAAATAATATAAAATTACAATGCAAATAACAAAAAGAATTAACTCAGCTATATTGGCTCACGTCACCTTGTAACAAAAACTAACACATGAAAGTAGCATAAGGGCTACGGTGAGTGTCTTTACAAAATTGTAAACGCATGGAAATAGAATAAACAAAAGAAATACACCATGATACAGAGACGCAAACTTTTTCAAGAAACAAAGATACAGTCTGTTAATGCTATTATAAAAACTTGAGACATATACAAATGGGAACAAAATACAATGTCGACGCAAACTGGATTTCGTATTTAGATACAAACTCTTCGTAGAGGACTAACAACAGTGCACAACGTGTTCATACTAGAGAGGGATGGGGTGGGGAGGTGGGGGGAAGAAGGGGAATATAATGAACCAAGGAGGTGTCTCAGTAAAGTGCCGAACACATTATTTAGATCTACAGCCTTGGAAAACGAAAAGATCTGCGTCTACAATGGATCTTCAAAAACATAAAAAACTTTAGATTAGAATGGGTTTGCTCATTAAAATTATTGCGTGCCCTGTAATTAAATCTTTACAGTTGCCTCCAATGCATGTTTATTCCTGGCAAAATGGCATCCTAAGGCTGTGGAGTTTTTATTGCAGTGTTCCTTAAATCTTGTTTGTAAATCACGGACCATTTGCCGGATATTTAATTTGTTACAGGATCCACATGATATTTTGTACGCATCTGCTTTTGAGAATTTAATGGGTTTTCACAAACCGATGTGCGTAGTTCTAATCTGAGCTTACTATGTGCCTGAAAGCCAATCTGTATATTAGCTTTCCTAAATACCTTTGCGATACGTTCTCAGAAATGGACTGAATAAAGATAGAAGCAAATTTTACCGCGTTATCCGTTTCCACAGGTGCGGGCGTTTTTCTATTAAACACTGGATCCCTTATCTTACGAAAAACCCTTTTCGTATAACCATCGTGCAGTCTTACAGAGAAATTGAAAGACAGCCGAATTGTTAATTTTTGCGGTTATATATTACAGACTTTTTCACTGTTGCAAAGGTATTTTTATGGGAACAAAAGTAATTATGGTAACAAACCGGATGAACGTTCTCTGTAATGAGTCACCGAAGACCACCGGTTTCTAATACCAAAACTCTCAGAAAATATCCTTGAACAGCCTCTGAAATTTTGTCGACGGAGTTTCGGTTCATCCTGTAGTTGAGGTAAAATACTCCTTTTCGTTGTATTTCCTATGTCATCTCATTCATGTTCGAAAAAGTTCCCTAAGTTTCAAACTCATTGAGCTGTTTCCTTCAGCGTCCGTAGAAAAAGTGTTTCATCTTCGTGTTTATCGACGAGGCTACCGTGCATTACTGGATCGATATCTGTGGTCAGTTCGTACTTATCCGCGTTTATTACGTCGCTTAATTAATGCCATTTATAAATTCGGAGGAGCGACACCTTTGCCGTAGAAACATTTTGTGGATATCGACCGTAAACTGCGTACAATTCAGCAGAAAAATTATGTGGAAGCTTTGTTCTTTGCTTCTTTTGTGTCTCAATACACAATGGCGCTAAAATGACAGTGGGCAGAATCCCCTGCCCCTACCCTCCGGCGTATTACTATTGCTGTGCCGAGTTGCGTCCCTTTTGCACCGCCTCTGCCTGTATTTGGCAACACCTCGCGCCACGGGGGATGGGCGTGCTGCATAAGTCTCAGGCGCTACTCACTGCTGCAGCCCCTACTGGCTGCGACATCGTGGGTGATGCACAAACACAAAATGCATTGCTCGCAAAATGCTCCAGAATCTCGTTAATGGTATCTCGTTTTTTTTTGTTTTTTTTGGAATCTTGTGATGCCATTTACGTTTGTTGTTCGTCTACTTCAACATGAGATATAGTCGATTTACCTAGCGAAGAAAAGAACACTGCAATCTGACGTCCCGTCGATGACAAATAAGTTTCTCGTCTCGTTCGATTAATCATTGTAAGTGTATCTACTGCATAAGTCCTGGCGTATTACTGCTATACTGACAGTCGCTTCGCAGGAGTGATCCTTTGAGTCCCCACGTCGACGCCAAAACTGCGTGCGTGCTGACTGATGCCTGATGTGGAGTTTGGTGTGAAGGACTACTCAGATTGTACATTGCGGAAAGCGTCATTTAACCCAGTACTTGACGGTGAAAATGAATGAGACGCTCTCTCTTACAAAACCTCTGAATTTAGTAACAACATTAAGCAATGATAGTATTGTATTAATGGCCAAAGAAAAAGTCATTGTGGATTTTATTGATAAAGGGAGTATTAAAAATTTTGGAAAGAGCAGGGTGTTATACGAACAATTTAAAACGTCAACTTATTTAACAATAATACATTAGAAACTATTTAAACGCCGATACCTACAATCTTTCTCTTTATTCTTTGTGTCTTTCTTTCATTCTAAGTGCCACGTAACTTCAAAAATTTGTATTTTGCTCCTTCAACATGAAAGTTCTTTTTCACTGCCGCAACAATTTCCACAGAAAAAATCTTGTTATGTTTTTACGTTCTAATTTATGCAGTGTTGACTTACATTAGTTCAGATTTGTTGCTTTCAGATATTAGACCCTTCGGTTGGAAGAACAATCACAACGAAAATATCAAGTCTTCGTGCAATTATCACAATTCATCAGAAAAACAAGAAAAACAACAGTGGAAAAATTAAAACATAAAGCACAAAACTCATTACTGTAATAAGAATGAGGGCAGCGGTCATTGGTTAAGCTGGGTGTTATCACACAACTCTCGCATCTCTCTTCAAAGACCACATAGTAATGTTTCTCTGCATGTGCAGTGTCCTGGGACTTAGAACTTCAGAACTATACACTAACCACACTCAATATTGATCGCTGGCGCCATCGATCCACTCTTGATGTGGTTGATGACTGATTTAAACACTCGGATCTGACGTATGCTCACAACGAGTACTCCATTTTAGACAAGAAAACTGCTCGTTTAAACAGGGCTCAGCAACTCAGTTACTCATTAAGTCCTTCAGGGCAACGCATGCTCATTAAATCTTGAGACAGTTACTGACAGAGGCAAATGACAAAAGGAAATGGTGCAGTCAGGAAAGGAGGAAGAAAGATTTGGAATTAACATCCCGTACGTGACGAGATCAACAAAGAGTTACTATCAACAATGACGTGATACAGCAACGGCCGACTTTCTTTTCCATCCTCGTCCAGTTCGAGTTTGTGCTCCGTCTTTCTCAGATAGACATACAACTATTACGTTGCACTAGTATTTGTAAAGTCCATTTGGCGCCATTTAAATATAGTAATAATGTTAATAAAGTATCTTGCTCATTGAGTAAGATAGTAACTTATTGGCGCAATACAGCGCAGTATGTTGCGTTCTACAGGCGCTCTTTTATTCTCAAAGGTAAAATGGTACTCTTTCTCACACCATTTGACCCTTATACACTCTATAATGGAGCGAGGGAAGAAAAGGAGACTGACATAAATTTGAAATCCGCGCTCAGTAAGTCTGTGGATTACTACAACAGTTACGGCAGAGATTATTACTATCGCAAGCTTTGGAGATTTAACTCAAGTGATATTACATCCAGTTCTCCCGACTGCGAGTCCATTGGCTTAACCAGTGCATTACATGGAGCGCTGCGTTATCACAACTGAGATTGTCTTCAACCACAAAGGTAGAGCTACATCGAGGTCTTATCTTAAATTACTCGCATTTATTCAAGTCCTTTCTGTTAACTTAAATTTTTAATGACAGGAAGACAGTCGGAACAGCTCCTTCGTTTTGATGGCCGTATGGGAATGAACTGGTGGAAAAGCGTTCATCGATTAGAACGGTGAGATTCAGCGGAATTACGGAAGATCTGAGCAGCAGAGTTTACAGCAGTCGTTTAACAGACATTCATTCGTTTTACTGCCGCACTTGTTCTTCGGCAGAAAGCTTTAGCTCCGCATTGAGAGCAGATTCTCTCGGAGAACGGAGAAGCACTGTGGTGTGTGCTTTCGGAATCAGACTCCGACGTATTTGCAAGAGAAACATACACACTTATTGCGTTTTTATACGTCATTTGCCCAAAAGTTCAACAGGTTCTTTAGTTTTCAAGTCAAATACCATGATTCAAAAGGAGTTGTAATATGAGTGGCAGGTTGGAAGGTTTATAGGCGTCTGAGACAATTAACTCCACTGTCTCCGGTTGTATACTCTTAATATCTGTTTACTATGACACGGGTTCCGAACACTGTGTAACATCGTTATTTTGTGCTGTACGCAAACCAACCCTGTAAAAATATTAATGAGCCACGATTAAGGAAAGTAATTAATTGCATCGAACAGCTGTGATGAATCTGGAGAGACAGGAAATTAAAGAGAGAGTGAGACTGCATAGATAGACAAATATATTTTAAGCAGTATTATTGGCTTTGGCAAAATTTGTAATGTAATAGCAAATGGAACCGCAAGAAGTGTTTGTTTAATCGAGTAATGGACGAGGGAGTAAGACACGATGTGCTTTCTGTAGTGGAACTCAGCATCGAGCTAAAAATACGAGTGCTCTGCAGCTGTGTATAAAACGAACGATGCAGAAGCGAAAAACGAATAAAACTGCACGTATTACGTCGTCTCGCATTTTAGAGATGTTTTGTGAAATAAGTGCGCAGATAAGACAGACAGAAGTATCGTTTGGTCCTGGGAACATAACAGTATTTGTCTACTAAATGTACTTTCCAGTCCGCAGCTCGTGGTCGTGCGGTAGCGTTCTCGCTTCCCACGCCCGGGTTCCCGGGTTCGATTCCCGGCGGCGTCAGGGATTTTCTCTGCCTCGTGATGACTGGGTGTTGTGTGCTGTCCTTAGGTTAGTTAGGTTTAAGTAGTTCTAAGTTCTAGGGGACTGATGACCATAGATGTTGAGTCCCATAGTGCTCAGAGCCATTTGAACCATTTTTTTGTAATTTCCAAACCGCTGATCTATTGAACAACTGTACCAGTAAGCAGAGTCATTAGTCGTCTGAAGAAAATGCAATCTCAAATTTGTTTGGCGAAGAATAAAAAGTCGTTGGATTCTTGTGGGAAGCAGTTTGCGCAGCAGGCAAAAGGCACCATGCACTTTAAACGCAAGAAATGAGGCACGGGGACGAAGAGCACAGAAGGAGGAGGAGGAGCTGGACTAGACAATATTCTTAACATTATACAGGATAATTAAAAAAAGTGTCGCATATTTCTACAGGAAGTAGTGTGGGTCAAAACTAAAAGAAAAACTCCCATAATGTTATGTCTGGAAACCAATACCTGTGGACGAATGAGCCAATCTGTCATTTCATCCTCATCTGCCCGTTACTTAGAAATAGACGCTATAAGCAAAGCTGCATGTGACTGCCACGCATCCTAAAACATCCTTCACTCTTTCCTCGTAATGTATGACACGCCTGTAACATTAGCACATTATCGATAAGCTGGGCATAGACTAGTACCTTTAAATGCTGCACACAGTGGTCTGTTGAAGGTTTTGGTTGCAATTTAACTCATTGATACGTTTCGACACAGCATCATCAGACATAACGGTGGCAATAAAAAAGAAATAAAGTAAAAAGAATGCCGCAGGAAAAATATATGCTACAGTGGGCAATAATTTTCATCTATACTGACAACCAAGTACAAAAACAATGACACCAAAGTGGGCGCATAAGATACTGAAAAGAAGCTCTCATATATGTGGAACAAGATACCAAAATGACCGAACATCGAGAAACGCAGTGGTAAGGAAACATTTCACTATGAAGCGAAGACCTTTAAATGTCTCCATAGCGAGAAATCCAACGATTTAGGTCCGGACTTCCTCGACCAATCCATCGTAAATGAATCTTTGCGGTGAGCTTTAGTCGCACGAACTATAGAAAATCAGGTTGAGCCCCGTCGTGCATGAACCACAGTCGCCTTTCTCCAACGGGTATTTTCTCCTATAGCACTGGTAACTGTCTCGCATTAATTGGTGATATACTGCACCTGTTAACCTGTCTGGTAAAGGTTATGACCCTATGAGTCTGTCATCGACAATTCTTACCCACACGTTGATACTGAAGTGATCCTGATGCTTCACCTACATGACTCCTCCAGGATGTGCATCTCCCAACATAAGCGTATTGTGGTAATTTACAATATCATCTCCTGTGCCTAGCGAGGCACAACCACATTTTCCACGGATCGTGCGGCAGTATCTCACAGAAAGGTTCCATTGGCGAATTGAATGGTCGAGGAGGTCCGGTAGCGTGACATACCCGTTCACTGGACAAGAATCCGTTGGATTTCTGGGTATAAGGGACATGTAATGAGATTGATGTATGATAACCCACAGACAAAGTGCAGACGTTACAAAACAGTGTAACCAAAACATGCGACACAATCCGAATGCAGCTAGGTGTATCTGATACAGTACGTGATATAATGCGAAGAAGGACTGACGGGTGTGTTAGAATGCGTGGTAACCACATAAGCATCACCTACAGTGTCCACTTCTACGTAAAGGGCAGATAGGAAAGACAAGATGGGATGGCTCACACCTCAGCAGTTGTTGGTTCCCGAACGTGTCATCGACTTTTCATTTCTCCTAGTTTTGACAAATTCTTCCTCGTGTAGGAATGTATAACACTTTTTTAAACGGCTTGTATATCTCCTACTGTGGCAGGAAATTGAAATGGTTACACAGTGAAAATAACGAAGCGTTCGCAGAGGCGGGCACTCTAAGGCACTTTTTTCATTCTGTCTGAGATGCGGCCCGTTATACAGCTTTGGTTGTTTTTAGTCAAATATCAGACGAACTAGCAGGGCGGAAGAGGGTTTCCCAGTTGGGAATAAAAGTTGAGAGTAAACCCAGGACAGTTTAATAACAATATACAGAACTACTAGAGCGTCTGTCCTACTACTCGACTACGATATTTATGCACTTGGCCTACCGTGGTCATTATCGGAAACTCTCAGTGGCGTTACAGCGACAAGGACAGTAGTGATTAAGGAAGACGGATCGAACAGTGAATGATTTCAAGACAGCTGTGCACATACTATCAAATGTCAGCGTGTCCTCGTGAAATATCACAATAAAAACTCACGGTAAGTCTACCGAAGCGCCCTCACTCTCAGATGAAATAATATTTTGGTCGATTAATAAGTATTAAGACTGAGCGTAAACTTTTAACGTAGATGCGAATTTGCAGATTATTTTCGTTTAACAGGGTAACTGAATGTAGTCGAAATCAGCCAGGTGATCGTGAGTGAATTAGATTAAGAAATGAGACACTTCAAATAGTAGATGAGTTTTGCTGTTTGCGCAGCAAAATAACTTATGATGGTCGAAGCAAGGAGCATATAAAACGTGAACTGGCAATGGCAAGAAAAGTTATTCTGGCTAAGAGAATTTGGTAACATCGAATGTAGATTTGACTGTCAGAAAATCTTTTCTGAAAGTATTTACAAGGATTGCAACATTTATGGAAGTAAAATATGAAAGTTAAACGATTTATACAAGGAGAGAATAGAAGCTTTTGAAATGTGGTGCTACAGAAGAATGCGGAAGATTAGATGGGTGTTGAATAGGATTGGGAAGAAAAGAAATTTTGTGTCACAACTTGAATAGAAGAAGGGATCGGTTGATAGTACACATTCCATGACATCTAGGGATCATCAGTTTAGTGCCGGAGGGAAGTGTGTGGGCTAAAAACTGTAGATGGAGACCAAGAGATGGATACAGTAAGCAGAAGGATGTAGGTTGCGGTAGTTATTCTGGGATGAAGAGCCTTGCAAAGGGCCGAGTAGCATAGAGAGGTGCATCAAACCAGTCTTCGGACTGAACACCACAACAACAACAACAACAACGACACGAGTACGGAGCGAGTTAAAGTGTAACGACCACATAAAACTTCTCGCAAGATTAGAAGACCCTTCATGAAATTTAGTCCACTCACAAAAGAGGTAACTAACAAAACCATCATTCGACCTGTTCTTGAAAATTGCTCGTCAGTGTGGGATCCGCACCACATAAAACTGATACACTAACCAAGGACTTAAACAAGGTTGCAGTCTTTCTCCAATTTTATTCGATTTGTGCACACTGAAGAGCCAAAAAATGGTACACTTGTCTAATATCGTGCAGGACCCCCACGAAGACGCAGAAGTACTGCAACACGACGTGGCGTGGTCTCGACTAATGTCTGAAGTAGTGCCGCAGGGAACTGACACCATGAATCCTGCAAAGCTGTCCATCAATCTCTAAGAGTATGGGGCGTGGAGATCTCTTCCAAACAGCACGTTGTAAGTCAGCCCAGATACGCTCAATAATGTTCATGTCTGAGGAGTTTGGTGGCCAGTGGAAGAGTTTAAACTCAGAAGAGTGTTCCTGAAGCCACTCCGTAGCAATCTGGACGTGTGGGGTGTCACATTGTCCTACTGGAATTGCCCAAGTCCGTCGAAATGTGCAATGGACTCGAATGGGTGCAGGTGATCAGACAGGATGCTTACGTACGTGTCGTCTGTCAGAGTCGCATCTACATGTGTTAGGGGCCCCATATCACTCCAACTGCACACGCCCCACACCATTACAGAGCCTTCACCAGCTTGAACAGTCCCCTGCTGACATGCAGGGTCCATGGATTCATGAGGTTGTCTCCATACCCGTACACGTCCTTCCGCTCGATACAATCTGAAATGAGACTCGTGCGACCAGACAAATTGCTTCCAGTCATCAACAGTCCAGTGTCGGTGTTGACTGGACCAGGCGATGCGTAAAGCTTTGTGTTGCGCAGTCATCAAGGGTACACGAGCGGGCCTTTGGCTCCGAAAGCCCATATCGATGATGTTTCATTGAATGGTTTGCACGCTGATACTTGTTGATGGCCCAGTAGTGAAATCTGGAGCAGTTTTCGGAAAAGTTGCACTCTTCAGTCGTCGTTGGTCCCGTTCTTGCAGGATCTTTTTCCGGCCTCAGCGATGTCGGAGATTTGATGTTTTACCAGATTCCTAATATTCACGGCATACTCGTAAAATGGTCGTAGAGGAAAGTCCTCTTTCATCGCTACCTCCGAGATGCTGTGCCCCATCGCTCGTGCGCCGACTATAGCGCCACGTTCAAATTCAAATCTTGATAACCTGCCATTGTAGCAGCAGTCCAACAACTATGCTAGACACTTGTTGTGTTATATAGGCACTGCTGACCGCAGCGCCGTATTCTGCCTGTTTACATATCTATGTATTTGAAAACGAATGCGTATACCAGTTTCTTTGGTGCTTCAGGTATAACCTAGCTGATAAATTCGGCATTCATTCTGCAATTTTCTGCTAGAAACGGAAAGAAAAAATGGACTGTGCTTGTAGCGTAACATAAAAAAAATTCATTTTCATGTAACTGTGAAAATACTTTTGAAATTATGAATCAGTCGTAAAAAGAAATATGGTATAGGGATACAAGCACAGCTGCTTCCCGTGTCTACAACAGGATTATGTAAATGCCTCTATGGTAATGCCTCTTCATATCTCTAGAGATGTCTATTCTTTTCACTTACAGCCATTTCCGTTTCGCAGTTGAAAGCTGTCTAAAGCGCTGCCAGGTGTCAGGGATATCCTTAAGCTGGAACAAATGTAGGAGTGTCCTAGCAGTAATAATAAATGTATTAAACCCTCATGCATGATGCGGCATTTTTCACGCATCTCAGTATTTACGACGTCATATCTCTTGAATTATATGTCGTACAATGATGTATTTGTGTAGGTGCATTCAGCGGCATAGTGTTGCGATAAGTGTTGCGAACAGACTTACAAGCAAAGAAGTAATAAATTTGAACGTCATGCGCAATGCAGCGGTTTTTCAAGCTTCTCGGTGTTTATGACGCGATATCTCCTAATCTGTGAGTCGTACTGTGATATAATCTTGTAGGTTCATTCAGCGGCATGTGTGGATACTGTCTGCTAAATTTATTGCAAACAGAGTTAGTAGCTCAGAAGTAATAAATTTAAAGGTTGTAAGAGGTCCAAGTAGATGTAATTTCGATGTATTGCTCATACGCTGCCTGCTATATGCAAGGTATAAGAGAATCTCTGACCAGAGAGCAGTGTTGACTGCTGTAGGAACTGTGTAGCTGTAGCAGTAAGTTGTTGCTAGTGAGCGGTCTGCTCTGGTCTGGTCTGGTGTATCGTGTTGGCTGGCCGGTCGCGGTGCAGCGATGCCGGAGCCTGAGTATTATTGTATAAGGTAAAAAGCAGCCTCGCGCATATGTAGTAATGTCATCTCAAGTCCCATGTAAATGTTTTAAAAATGTCCTAATAATAATCTTTCTCATATAAAGTAAATTTTAACAACCATTCATTTCAATTTAAAGAATTTACTAATTTCTCCAATCCATGATTATCCCGATTATTGCAAAAGAAAAATCAGTTGTTTCCTTTTCATAAATGACAAATCTATCGGCCAGCATTGCACAGGGCTGTGCCAGAAAAATTTATTGTAAGAGCAGACATATATGCGCTATCCGGCGACTTCATTGAGGTAAGAATTTTTCTTTTTCTTTTTATTCAGAATGATCTTTCAGGGCCATGACGCAGCACTGCTGACGTCCAAAATTTACCAGGTTAAATTCACAGTCAATTATTGAAAAGTCATAAGTGAGCGACAATTTAATTGAGAGATTAGTTACATTGTATTATTACCAGGTTACTGAATTTATTTTTTACTGGGACGTTACACTGAATGTGAACGACATAATTATAATTTTTACTGTTGAGAAGTTTAGGAATTTTTCTGTTTTGAGGTTACGCTAAATGTGAATGAAATTTTTGTGAGGAGGTTAAATGAGAACGAAATTTAATGGGGAGGTTACACTTAAATTATTGTGGGGAGGTTACAAGGTGATGCATGACAGGGCACTTTTCCACACATCACACTCTATGACGTCAAATCTCCTAAACTGACAGGTACGTGGTACATACTCCGACAGCGATTGTTACCTGACAGCAGGTGGGATATGGTAACACGTTTGATTGAAATCGCTCCATATGGAACGAACGAACACACACACACACACACACACACACACACACACACACACACAGGCAAGCGCAAGCGCGCGCTTGTAAACACACAGACAGGTATATGTACGTACATCCATTTTTATAATATGTGTGGGTGACATTAATAAAAAGTGGAAACGAAAACCTACAAGGAAAAAAAATAGATTAGGACCATTATATAAAAACATTAATGTATGATGACGAGTGTACTACAATAGCCTCTTTAGGAGCTATCACTGAAGGGCAAAGAAATTTGTACAGCTGCCTAATATCGTGTAGGGTCTCCGCGAACACGCAGAAGTGCCGTTAACACGCCGTGGCATGGACCCGACCAATGTCTGAAATAGTGGTGGAGGGAAGTGACACCATGAATCCTGCAAGGCTCTCCATAAATCAGTGAGAGTACGATGGGTTGGACATCTATTCTGAACAGCGCGTTGCAAAGCATCCCGGATAAGGTCAATGGTGACCATGTCTGGGGAGTCTGGTGGCTAGCGGAAGTGTTGAAACTCAGAAGAGTGTTCCTGGAGCCACTCTGTAGCAATTCTGGACGTGTGGGGTGTCGTATTCTCGTGCTGGAATTGCCAAAGTCCGTTGGAATGCACAATGGACACGAATGGATACAGGTGATCAAACAGGATACTTACGTACATGTCACCTGGCACAGTCGTAGCTACTCGTATCAGGGGACCCATATCACTCCAACTGCACACGCTCCATACCACTACAGAGCATCCGCCAGTTTCCACAGTCCCCTGCTGACGTGCATGGTCAATGGATTCATTAGGTTGTCCCCATACCCGTACACGACCATCCGCTCGAAACAATTTGAAACGAGATGGCTCAAATGGTTCTAAGCACTATGGGACTTATCATCTGAGGTCATGAGTCCCCTAGACTTAGAACTACTTAAACCTAACTAACCTAAGGACATCACACACATCCATGCCCGAGGCAGAATTCGAACCTGCTACGATAGTAGCAGCGCGGTTCCGGACTGAAGCGCCTAGAACCGCTCGGCCACAGCAGCCAGCTTTGAAACGATACTCGTCTGACCAGACAACATGTTTCCAGTCATCAACAGTCCAATGTCGGTGCTGACGGGCCCAGGCGAGGCGTAAAGCTTTGTACCATGCAGTCATCAAGGGTACACGAGTGGGCCTTCGGCTCCGAAAGCCCATTTCGATATTGTTTCGTTGAATGGTTCGCCGCTGACACTTGTTGATGGACCGGCTTTGAAATCTGCAGCACTTTGCAGAAGGGTTGCACTTCTGTCACGTCGAACGACTCTCTTCAGTCGTCTTTGGTGCCGTTCTTGCAGGACATTTTTCCACCCCAGCGATGTCAGAGATTTGATGTTTCACCGGTTTCCTTAGCAAGCCGAGGTGGCCGAGCGGTTCTAGGCGTTACAGTCTGGAACCGCGAGACCTCTACGGTCGCAGGTTCGCATCCTGCCTCGGGCATGGATGTGTGTGATGCCCTTAGGGTCGTTACGTTTAAGTAGTTCTGAGTTCTAGGGGACTGATGACCTCAGAAGTTAGGTCCCATAGTGCTCAGAGCCATTTTTGAACCGGTTTCCTTATATTCTCTGTACACTCGTGAAATGGTCGTACAGGAAAATCCCTACTTCATCGCTACGTCGGAGATGCTGTATCCCATCGCTCGTACGCCAACTATAACATCACGACAAACTCACTAAGAGAGCTGATATCCTGCCATTGCAGCAGCAGTAACCGATATAACAACTGCGCCAGACACTTGTCCTAAATAGGCGCGGCCGAACGCAGCGCCGTATTCTGCCTGTTTACGTATCTCTGTATTTGAATGCCTTTACCAGTATCTTCGGCGCTTCAGTGTGTATTACCCGTCTTTCCCTATAGCGTACGAGAATATAGCGACCCAGAAAACGGCGCTGTAGCCGTGTGGCTTGCCAAAAAGCGCTGCGGGACGCGAAATTTTTAGAGTGGGTGAGGCGTGCTGCGGTGGCTGCGTCACCCAAACAGGAAGTCGCGGGCGCGAGTTGTCCTTGGCGCAGCAGTAGCCGAAGGCGGGAGGCGCCGGAGGCCGGCTACGCCGGCAAGGACGCGAGTCGCCGGGGGCGGCGCCCTGGCAGAGGTGTGATGTGGGATGTGGGATGTGTGCCGCGCGGCGCCCAGCCGCTAAATATACCGCCGAGCCGAGCGGCGTCGCGACGCGCCAGCCCGGGCGCCGGGCGCCGTCGTCGCGGTGAGCAATCGTACCCGAGTCTAGGGCCCGCGCAATGCAGGCTCTGACGGCGACCGCCGCTGCTACCGACCAGCACAACAAACAAGGGACGCAACGATACAAATGAGCGGGTCCAAGACTTCCTACATTTCATCAGTATGTTTACTAGCTTCGCAAAAAAATAAAAAGTACACTACAGGCCATTAAAATTGCTACACCAAGAAGATGACGTGCTACAGACTCGAAATTTAACCGACAGGAAGAACATGCTGTGATATGCAAATGATTAGCTTTTCAGACCATTCGCACAAGGTTGGCGCCGGTGGCGACACCTACAACGTGCTGACGTGAGGAAAGTTTCCAACCGATTTCTCATACACAAACTGCAGTTGACCGGCGTTGCCTGGTGAAACGTTGTTGTGATGCGTCGTGTAAGGAGGAGAAATGCGTACCATCACGTTTCCGACTTTGATAAAGGACGGATTGTCGCCTATCGCGATTGCGGTTTATCATATGGCGACACTGCTGCTCCTGTTGGTCGAGGTCCAATGACTGTTAGCAGAATGTGGACTCGGTGGGTTCAGGAGGGTAATACGGAGCGCCGTCCTGGATCTCAACGGCCTCGTATCACTGGCAGTCGAGATGACAGGCATCTTATCCGCATGGCTGTAATGGATCGTGCAGCCACGTCTCGATCCCTGAGTCAACATATGGGGACGCTTGCAAGACAACAACCATCTGCACGAACAGTTCTACGACGTTTGCAGCATCATGGACTATCAGCTCGGAGACCATGGCTGTCGTTACCCTTCACGTTGCATCACAGACAGGAGCGCGTGCGATGGTGTACTCAACGACGAACGTGGGTGCACGAATGGCGAAACGTCATTTTTTCGGATGAATCCAGATTCTGCTTACACCATCATGATGGTAGCATCCGTGTTTGGCGACATCGTGGTGAACACACATAACAAGCGTGTATTCGTCATCGCCATACTGGCGTATCACCCGGCGTGATGGTATGATGTGCCACTGGTTACACGTCTCGGTCACCTCTTGTTCGCATTGACTGCACTTTGAACAGTGGACGTTACATTTCAGATGTGTTACAACCCGTGGCTGTACCCTTAATTCGATTCCTGCGAAACCCCACATTTCAGCAGGATAATGCACGACCTCATGTTGCAGGTCCTGTACGGGCCTTTCTGGATACAGAAAATGTTCAAATGCTGCCCTGGGCAGCTCATTCTCCAGATCTCTCAGCAACTGAAAACGTCTGGTCAATGGTGGCCGAGCAACTGGCTCATCACAATATGCCAGTCACTACTCTTGATGAACTGTGGCATCATGTTGAAGCTGCATGGGCAGCTGTACCTGTACAGGCCATCCAAGCTCTGTTCGACTCAATGCCCAGGCGTATCAAGGCCGTTACTACGGCCAGAGGGTCCGCAGCTTGTGGTCGTGCGGTAGCGTTCTCGCTTCCCGCGCCCGAATTCCCGGGTTCGATTCCCGGCGGGGTCAGGAATTTTCTCTGCCTCGTGATGACTGGGTGTTGTGTGATGTCCTTAGGTTAGTTAGGTTTAAGTAGTTCTAAGTTCTAGGGGACTGATGACCATAGAGGTTAAGTCCCATAGTGCTCAGAGCCATTTGATCGGCCAGAGGTGGTTGTTCCGGGAACTGATTTCTCAGGATCTGTGCACCCAAACTGCGTGAAAATGTAATCATATGTCACTTCTAGTATAATATATCTGTCCAATGAATACCCGTTTATCATCTGCATTTCCTCTTGGTGTAGCAATTTTAATGTCCAGTAGTGTAACAAATAAAAAATGGCCAGGTGCGAGTAAGACTCGCGCACTGAAGTTTCCGCACAAAGTTAATTATGTGTAAAGACTGTCAGCCATTCCAGCAATCGAGGATCTCGACGACATTGGCCTGTTATCGGTAGCGATACTTGTAACATGTCTGGTTCATCGATTCTAAGACTACGGAGCAAGTTTGAATTTCAATTTTAAAGTCGAATAACAAATGACAAAAGTAATATTTTTGTTTGATATAATTAATAATTAACAATTTTCTGATTTTTTTTCCTTTACTTGTACTGTGAAACCTTTCTTCTTGCCAAGTGCCATGACTCCACGTAAAGAGGAAGAACCCTATAGGTTTCAATGAGCGCATTTGCGAGTGTCAAAACATGTGATATAAATGGTCATATCATTCGACTGCACTGACACGGAAGCTTAACACTTTTACACCATCAAATGACTATAGACCTCAATATGTGACATAAATTTCAACGAGATACGTCTACGCGTTTCTGAGACGAAGAGGTCTTAAGAGACAGAGGGGCACACACAGTCAGATAACAGGCAACAATAAACTTTTTTCGTGTGACATAATTACGAATTCACAACTTTCTGACTTTTTTTCCTTTACTTGTACATTGGATCCGTGCTTCTTGCCGTATTTCATGACTCTAGACCAACGGGAAGTACAGTATAGATTTTTATGAGTGAATTTGCGAGTATCAAAATATGGGACATAAATAGCCGTATTATTTATTTCATTGACTTAAAAGCTAAGGGGTCGTAGACCTTACTGTGTGTAACATAAATTTCATCACGAACGGTCGGATGATCACGCAGACGGACGGACAGGCAGGCGTACAGCAATCTGGTTCCTATATGGGCTCCATTTTTACCGATTGAGGTGCGGAAGCCTAAAAACTGATTTCGGACTTTCTTATCAGAAAGATAACAGAATTTCCCAGCTTGAACTCTGTTGATGTTGCTTATTCATACAAAATGTATCACTTATCACGATCGATTTATTTTATCAGGCAGTCATGCGATCTCGAATTAAAAGACTGCCGAGAGATCAACAGTCCGACCAAGGGAATTTACTATGTATTAGTGGAGTCTCTCTTTCTCTCTCTTTGTGTGTGTGTGTGTGTGTGTGTGTGTGTGTGTGTGTGTGTGTCTGTCTGCCTGCCATGTGGCATCACCGCCGGGTGAAAGTATGTTTAGTTGACGGCATTTAGGAGACTTGCGTGTCGGTGATGATGAAATGATGATGAGGACAACACAATACCGAGTCTCCGTGCTGGGAAAATCCCCGACGCGACTGGTAATCGAACCCCGTCCCTTTCAGTTGACATCCAGCCACACTCTTCCCGCAAGTACCGATGCGGACCTGCGAAGATAGTTCCGGTTCGCTGAAATTTTTCGGGACATTGGCGTGATGACAAAGATCTGTCAACTCCATCTTATATCTTTTTCTGTAATTACATTTTGTTGTTATCAGGATCAGTAACTCTATATGTTTGTGATTTACTAACTAATATTTCCGTCACAGTTGCAAATAATATTTTTATTAGCGACTAGTTTCGATCTTTTCCTTCATACTGACAATATTACCAATATTGGAAGCTGCTATATTATCAACAACACATGAAATACAATATTTTCAAATATTTTGTGCGCAGAGAATATGGTAGTGCAATATATCTTTCGTGACATGCCTGCATTTGTAATGATTCACTCTTCATAGCACATTTGTTGTTATCATATCAATGTACCTAATGTTAGTTGACTGTATGCCGGCCGAAGTGGCCGTGCGGTTCTAGGCGCTGCAGTCTGGAACCGCGAGACCGCTACGGTCGCAGGTTCGCATCCTGCCTCGGGCATTGATATGTGTGATGTCCTTAGGTTAGTTAGGTTTCACTACTTCTAAGTTCTAGGGGACTAATGACCTCAGAAGTTGAGTCCCATAGTGCTCAGAGCCATTTGAACCAACTACTTGACTGTATTATTGCCGTCTTGATACATTCGAAATTCGATAGGCGTCTGTAGTTCATCTGATGTAAAAACAAATGCATTATCTACAGTGAAACATTACAAATGGTGATATATCACAAAAGGTTTATTAGACTACTGTAATCTGTGCACACAAAATGTTTGAAAATGTTGTATTTTATGTTTTGTTACTAACATTCTATCTTCTGAGATAGGTAATGATTAATGAATGACGAAAAGTTCGGAACTAGTATCTAATAAAATATTATTCGTAACTCTGGTGGACACCTTAGTTAATACGTTATTCACATCTTTTGCCTTTCTGTACCGTTCACTGGCTCTTGCCACTTGCTAAATGTTTGCAAAAATAACCATCCTCTTGGAAAGAAGTGTATTGTTGTTTTATTTGGGTTTGCACGTTTGATAAATGACAACCTGGGCCTGTACTCCTCCATTCCTCCCTAATCCAACTAATGTGAAAATCGAACCTGACACCAGACTACAAAGAGGTAGGTTAATAAAAGGAACATGGGAAGATACTGGCTTGTGTCTCATTACTTGCACGTTGGCAGAGACACCCACCTACTTTAAGTAAAAGTCAGTTACGGTTGGTCTTCCGCCAGTAATTTCAGTGTGAACAGCTTAGAAATAATTGCAGACACCCTCGTGATTAGCTCCTCATGATGGAAACTAGATAGACCGTTAAATACAGCTGTTATCAGGCCAAGGAACAAGGAAGTCACAACTGACAGTAATTTTTCGTTCGTATGAGGTACTGTTACGGTGGCCAAGTTCCACACGCGAGTTGCGGACCCTCTGCGACAGGGCCGCCCTCCTTGTGGCTCTCAGACAATGCCGAACCTTCGCGTAACGCACTCAGAGGAGGCACAGCCCAGGTCGGTCACGTCACACGACCTACAGTGGTTCGGCATGGTCCGTTGTCCATGGAATGCTCTGGGCAGAACAGTTCACTGATTAGCGGTGGAGACACGCCGCTTGTAGATGCGGTGGCTCCAGCCCCGAAAAGACAGCTCAGAAAGTGATGATCGTGTACGCAAAAAAGAAAAGAAAATGTACACTGAATAATACAAGCAACTGGACGCCGCTCTCACTGACAGGGCCAGCGGAATGCATAAGCTAAGATTATTATTGATATTACTTTGAATTATTTAAATTACTTAAAGGAGACCGCGTTTCGAATCCCGCCCTTGGTACAAATTTTCGCTTGCCACTTCAGTACACGTCCATCCGCTCGATACTAGACTCGTCCGGCCAGGCAACATGTTTCCAGTCATCAACAGACCAATGTCCGTGTTGAGGGACCCAGGCGAGGCGTAACGCTTTGTGTCGTGCAGCCTTCGAGGGTGCACGAGTGGGCCTTCGGCACCGAAAGCCCATATCGACGATGTTTCGTTGAGTGGTTCGCACGCTGACACTTGTTAATCTGCAGCAGTTTGCGGAAGGGTTCCACTTCTGTCACGTTGAACGATTCTCTTTAGTCGTCGTTGGTCCCGTTCTTGCAGGATTTTTTTTCCGGCCGCAGCGGTGTCGGAGAAGTTACGTTTTACCGGATTCCTGATATTCACGGTACATTCGTGAACTGGTCATACGCGAAAAGTCCCACTTCATCACTACTCTGGGATCCTGTGTCCCATCGCTCGTGCGCCGACTATAACACCACGTTCAAACTCACTTAAATCTTGATAACCTGCCATCGTAGCAGGAGCAATCGGCCTAACAACTGCGCCAGACACTTGTTGTCTTATATAGGCGTTGACGACCGCAGTGCCGTATCCTGCCTGTTTACATATCTGTGTATTTGAATACTCATGCCTATACCAGTTTCTTTGGCGCTTCAGTGTAAATGTTCGACCAGAGACTACTTGGTAAAACATTACAGTCGAATAATCAAATAAAATATTGTAATTGGTTCAAAAGAATGTATCATTTTCACGTCTGACTAGTAGCTTTACTTAAAAATACTCCTAAATGTTTGTACTCTTATATCGATACATACTTTATTGCAAATTTATTGGAATACAACAGGATATTATACCGTGAAAGGATTTAATTTTATTTCCTGCTTTGTTACACGAATTTGTGAACCTTAAAGCACAGCTATAGCCGTTTGTTACTGTGACTAGTTTGTAGCTGCCCCCGTATCGCTTGCACTCACGCCGGCCGAGTCAGATTTCACGCCATTGTTCGACTAGCGATTGATACCGTATCGGGTTCTGCGGCGTCTCGTGGATTCTCGAGCCTGTTCGAACAAGAGTATCGTTTGTTCTGCTCTAATATTCACACACCTCGTGCACCAATGTACTAAAAGTATATATGCTTTGCGCCTGTGAGATTTATAAATTTGTCTCTTGCTCTACCAGCGACAGATGTGATGTGTTAATTAACACTTTTCAGTGCTTTAATTTCTGTACCTGCTTTCGTTTAAGACTGCTCTCGAGATCGCGCAGGTGTCTCGAAACAAGGCTGACAAGCGGAAGGAACGTGCTGTCATATAACTAGTGGAGAGAGGACTGACCTTTATTAGAAAGGAGCCTCTTTCATATCGCAGTCTGCCAGCCACACTTTAGGAGTTCCACGCTTTTATTCAGTTTGAATTATATAAGTGAACAGAGCAACTAAGACAAGCTTACGATTCATGAAACATGAATGGGCTTTAAATGAACACCTTCGTCGGGCTCACGATTTCCTTCTGTACGTGTCGTCACGTACAGCAAAGCATTTCCTGCTTGTTCCAAATGCATTTGTCACGTCATTCTCGCACAGCCATTTAAAATGGGATATTCCAGCTTTTGATAAACCTATGGAGTCAGGTACGTCACCTGCAGTGGAAACTAGCTCTTTACAGATCACTCTCTAATAATTTTCTGATATGAAGTAAAGCTACGATTTCAATTCCTTAGTTGCGTAGTTCGTCGAATATAGATAGACACGAGCCGCATTTGTTCAACATCCGTTACTACTCTTTTCAAAAATATTAGAATGCAAAATTTCAGAAATATAATGCAGTGTCATTTAGAGACCGAAGATTACTTAATTCTGTCGCAGCCAAATAGATTTCTTAACCGGTCAGTCTTTGCTACGGTCGCGCCACAATGATAGAATGTAGAAGTGTGGAAAGACACTTGTTTAGCGACTTGACACTCCTCTTTCGTACATTTTCACACAACAGGACGAAAGAAGGCTCACAGATTTGAGCTCCAATAATCTCAATAGTACTAGAGACATGGTAACATGTGAGGGTGTGGGAAGATGGGAATACAACGGCGAAGAAATGCGCTGGCTGAAATAACAAACAGGTCGGTTGCTAAACCGGGGAATAACTGCTGCTGACAGCTGCAATTGTCTCGCTTCGCGCGGTAATTGGATTTTACGTTGTTTAAGGGCTGAGATATACACACACACACACACACACACACACACACACAGGGCGCGCGCTCACGTAGAAAAGTGGGAAAAACCCCGACGGAGAGGAAGGCCGCAGGCACAAAGCAGCATAGGAGGCTAGAAGGGCAAGGAATGCTTTCTCTTCTAATGTAAAAGTGCTAGGATTTGCGGCCGAGTAATTTCGTCGATAAGGTGTCAGAAGTTTCGACAGTATTTTTCTGAACATCTTCATATTCTTTGCCGTCTTCGTAAGAAAATTTTAACGTCTCGGAAAGCAGCCACCAAAGCTTAAACCAATGCTACATGAATAAATCTCCAACGAAATTTAAAACTGGAGAAATTTCCGGTATTTAAATCTGATCCGAGACAGGCTCATTACAATTTTACATTTATTTAAAGGGAAAAATCGTGCTCTCTTGAATGAAGCAAGTAAATATCTATCAGATTTACTATCAGATTTTTTAAAAAATATGGAAATTTGGTCCTTTAGGAAAGCAGAAATCTCCTTCGTAACAGAATGCTTCAAATTCATACCATCAGACGCCCCCCCCCCCTCCCCCGCCCCCACATAGAGGAATTTGATCACCAACTGTGAAACTGAATTGCATTCCCTTCACTCAAAACAATAACTTGAAGGCTCATTTATGATGACAGATTCTACCTTCTTAGCTGTTACAGAACTGGAAGAAGCTGGTAGGAGAACAGAATCAGATTCTACTAAATCAGACTAGTTGTATCGCGTTTCCCAGTACCGCACTTGCGACCCTTGTGCACATTACGTTCTTCGCGTTATGAATGCCGCAATGAAAAAATGACGTACCTCCTCCAATTCTACACATCCATCACACTAACACAGATCTTCCACTGGTGACTTGTGTAGGACATTTACATCCTCAGTAGTACATAGTTCTTGTTTTTGCTGTGGACTGCCATTCATATTTATCTCACCATAATAAGAAATATTCTCAAAAAGAACTCTTACATTTTATGATAATTTCGTTAATAACTGCTGCATTTACGGCGACTCTTCTTGATAACTGTTTTTCAAAGATGTTTTCATCTAACCCATATCACAAAAATTATTCGTAAAAGCTGGCGCTATTCTAGCATACTTCCTCAGTAAGTCCTTCGCCCTATCCGTGAAAAGAAGTCACTCAAGAGAAAATCCACATTTATCTGCATCAGAACGTTCGCACACAACAGTCTCTTCTGCCATGTCTGCATACAGCGGTGAGGGTTGGTTGAGCACTAGATAGTTCCTACAACTTTCCTTTAATATCAGAATTACGTACGTTATTAACAGCTTCAGCTTTTCGTCGCGATAACCGACTGGAAAGATTGCCCTGTGAGTACTGCTTAAGTAGATTAAGGCTAATCTGTTTGTACATGGTTATCAGTCAGCGAGCTTTCTGTAATCCCTTGGAATCGCGTAGCGACCTGGCAGTAATGGCAAATGGTGCCTTCCTAGAAACAGGGCACATACGTTGATAAACTGGTGGATCATGCTACTTGGACTCAGTTTGTAGCTGAATTCAAGAAACCCTTTTTTTCCATAATTTGCACTCTTACTTTTAATGAGAATCAAACACACGCCTTCATATTGGACTTATAGATTATAACACACAAAGTTACAAAAATATGAACATTCTAGAAACAGTCACTCTCGAGAAGCTGAAAGTCTGTCTACAGAAACTCTACTTTGTATGTGGCTGTAACAAATCGCTTTGCTACCTTTCACTGATACGTTCAAAATTTAATTTCAATTAGCAATTTGTTACAGGGCCCTGTTGTTCAACAGAGAACCTAAAATATGAAAGGCATCACATATTGTCCTACACAACCTGGCTCACATAAGGACTTTTGGTATCGCTAACCATGTTTATGACCTGAAAATATTACGCTGTACTTTGAATTTTTTTCACGCTGTAAAAACCACAAACAATATTTCTTAACTTCCAGCCACATTTTCTGAGAATTAAGCGCAGAACATGAAGCTGCAAACAAATTGAAACGTTAATCAAAGTTCGAGGCAGTATGTATAACAATAAGGCCTGTAAAAGTAACGTCTAAAATTTAAACCGTATTTGCTTTTGTAGATCCACTTAACTGTAACATACTGTTCGTTATACTTATTCCCTTTACTAATAGCGTCAGGCCGAAAACAAGGCTTCATCGTTGTGGCGTGATAGGCTTATGGAACATGCCACACACACAAAATACATTTTATTTCATCATTCTGGAGGTAAAGTGAAGTATGTTGAGGTTTTTACATTACAGCGCGAGTGCAATGATGCATTAAAAATCTATCAAAAAGTATTTTATATTCTTGGCATCCGTAGCTAATAAAGGTCACGATGTTAAGAAGAATTTCGCTGACAGCTGGTAAAATTTCTGTTTTCTTGATACACAACCGTGCTAAAGTTGCAACATCCGGTGTTGGGAAGAGTCGAAGCGGCCCGCACAAACGACTAAGACGGAGCTGACCGAAAACGCGGCTGTACCTTTATGTGAGACAGGAGCACAGTGAGCAACTGCCGACACTGAATACGCGTACCACTTTGAGAGAATACACGCCTGAGAAACGCATCACTAAAATCTGATGAAAGGTGGTCTTGGTATCGCGTCTGCTGTTTGTATCCACAGAAATCAGGGGCAAAATGGAATGGCTGAGCCGTGTGGCCTTGCAAGGTTCGCCGGAGAGCTTCTGTAAAGTTTGGAAGGTAGGAGACGAGATACTGGCAGAAGTAAAGCTGTGAGAGCGGGCGTGAGTCGTGCTTCAGTAGCTCAGATGGTAGAGCACTTGCCCGCGAAAGGCAAAGGTCCCGAGTTCGAGTCTCGGTCGGGCACACAGTTTTAATCTGCCAGGAAGTTTCATATCAGCGCACACTCCGCTGCAGAGTGAAAATCTCATTCTGGAAACATCCCCCAGGCTGTGGCTAAGCCATGTCTCCGCAATATCCTTTCTTTCAGGAGTGCTAGTTCTGCAAGGTTCGCAGGAGAGCTTCTGTAAAGTTTGGAAGGTAGGAGACGAGATACTGGCAGAAGTAAAGCTGTGAGACCGGGCGTGAGTCGTGCTTCAGTAGCTCAGATGGTAGAGCACTTGCCCGCGAAAGGCAAAGGTCCCGAGTTCGAGTCTCGGTCGGGCACACAGTTTTAATCTGCCAGGAAGTTTCATATCAGCGCACACTCCGCTGCAGAGTGAAAATCTCATTCTGGAAACATCCCCCAGGCTGTGGCTAAGCCATGTCTCCGCAATATCCTTTCTTTCAGGAGTGCTAGTTCTGCAAGGTTCGCAGGAGAGCTTCTGTAAAGTTTGGAAGGTAGGAGACGAGATACTGGCAGAAGTGGAGCTGTGAGACCGGACGTGAGTCGTGCTTCGGTAGCTCAGATGGTAGAGCACTTGCCCGCGAAAGGCAAAGGTCCCGAGCTCGAGTCTCGGTCGGGCACACAGTTTTAATCTGCCAGGAAGTTTCATTATAGTGTGTAGATTGCACGAGCTGATGTTCGGAGCTATCTGCTGTGTCATAGGGTTCTTTACACCCTGTCTTTTAGGTCTGAGTTTACCCCGGTGTTATTTGAACGGAGTTTATCGGTAGCACTAACTTTGATAATTTTTTTATGTCAGTTATTTGCGCCTATTGGTTTTAAGCCCTGTTGATAATTCACGAATATTACATGAGTTGATCCTGTAATCTATTGTGTACTTAGAATAAATGCTAGCCGAATGTTCCTGTCATACTTGAAACCACATGGGCATTATTGTTCAAATTTTATTTATACACTCTTTCATGGAACTAGCCTCAGTGATTTCAGTTTAAAATCCAGCTATGTACATAGCTGTAGAGTTTTGTCTGTCCGTTTTACAGGTACTCCTGTTTATCGTGTTCGAACCCGGTTCGTAATTTATCAGTATTATTTGTGACCTTTTTCTTTTCTTTTCGGAGAGACCCATTTCCTGTTATGATCTGATAACTTAATGTTTATTCATGTTGGATTTATAATTACGGAGCACTTGGTAACTGATATATTTTTTTCTGTATTTTGTTTCATGCCATGCTTCATTTAATCTATACTGAAAGAGTGAGATGAAAATCAACAGTTTGAAAGCTCACCTTAAACTGCTCAATTTCTAATTCTAAAATTATATGGTCCATGCACTTACACTCATCTCAGTTTCTCAGACTTTGAGTGTTGAAGAAATACATATCTATTATCTACAGTTCTAAAATACAATGAAGAGCCAAAGAAACTTTTACACCTACCTAATATCGTGTATGGCCTCCGAGAACACGCACAAGTGCCGTAACACAACGTGGCATGGACCCGAATAATGTCTGAAGTAGTGTTGGAGGGAACTGAAACTATGAATCCTGCAGGGCTGTCCATAAATCAGTAAGAGTACGAGGAGGTCGAGATCTCTTCTGAACACCACATTGCAATGCTTCCCAGATATGCTCAATAATATTCATGTCTGGAGACTTTTTGGCCAGTGGAAGTGTTTAAACTCGGAAGAGTGTTTCTGGAGCCATTCTGTAGCAATTCTGGACATGTGGGGTGTTGCATTGCCCTGCTGGAATTGCCAAAGCCCGTCCGAATGCACAATGGATATGAATGGATGCAGGTGATCAGACAGGATGTTTAAGTACGTGTCACCTGTCAGAGTCGTATCTAGACGTATCAGGGGTCCCATATACATGCAGGTTCCATGGTATCATGAATTTATCTCCATACCCGTACACGTCCATCCGCTCGATACAATTTGGAACGAGACTTGTCCGACCAGGCAACATGTTTCCTGTCATCGACAGTCCAATGTCGGTGTTGACGGCCCAGGCGAGGCGTAAAGCTTTGTGTCGTGCAGTCTTCAAGGGTACACGAGTGGGCCTTCGGCTCCGAAAGCCCGTATCGATGAAGTTTCATTGAATGGTTCGCACGCCGACACTTGTTGAGGGCCCAACTTCGAAATCTGCAGCAATTTGCGGAAGGGTTGCACTTCTGTCACGCTGAGCGATTCTCTTCAGTCGTCGTTGGTCCCGTTCATGTAGAATCTTTTTCAGGCCGCAGTGATGTCAGATTTGATGTTTTACCGGATTCCTGATATTCACGGAACAGTCGTGGATTGGTCTTACGGGAAGATTCCCACTTCATCGTTACTTCGTAGATGGTATAACCCATCGCTCGTGCGCCGACTAGAACACCACGTTGAAGCTCATTTAAATCTTGATAACCAGCGACTGTAGCAGCAGGAACCGTTCTAACAACTGCGCCTGACACTTGTCTTATATAGGCATTGCCGACCGCAGCGCCGAATTCGGCCTGTTTTTATATCTCTGTATTTTAATAGGCATGTCTGTACCAATTTCCTTGGGGCTTCCGAGTGAAATAGTCTTTTCTAGGTCAAACGTTAAGTTTTTGTGACCTGGCGTCTTACCGCTTCCGGCTACTCGCTTGTTATTGTGTTTCAGAAACGTTTCCTGAATTGACGAAATGCGGACTTCTACAACCCAGATCTCCGCTAAGGCATCCATCGTTTGTCACGTTGAAGGGTGAATATTAAGAGGTCTGACACTATGGAGCTTGATCTCTTCGAGGTAGCAGCTAAAGCTTTAATACGACCCCTGGCAGTGAACGTCGGTGTGGGTCTATTGAGCGCAGGACAGGGTGTCGCGCGGCCAGACCTTGGGAGCCTTTCCCTACGCATGGGAAACTCCGAGGCAGCGCACGCACCATGCTCTTGACGCGCCACAGTGTCTAGGCTACACGGCGAGTACATCGAATCGGTGAAGACAGCTGCTCTCATAATCAGCTGTCGTCGGCAGCAACGTCTTATTGACACTGGTCGCCATAGATTATAGCGAATTGTAACAGCAAATAGGCGGATCTCTCTCTCTCTCTCTCTCTCTCTCTCTCCCTCTCTCTCTCTCTCTCTCTCTCTCTCTCTCTCTCCCTCCCTCCCTCTATTCGTGTATTCGATTCCACTTTCTCTTAAACCATGAACTAAAGCACGCCAATTTCTTCAGTAGTGTACTGTCTCCCTAAGACTGTACAGGGTGGAAGACACCACTTCTGTGATGCCATCAATCCATCTCATCCTTTGCCGCCATCTTCTCCTTGATCCTTCGATATTCCTCAGCATTAAGGTCTTTGCCAGCGAATCGTGACTTCTCCTGTTGTGCCCAAGTAGGTCAGTTTTTGTATCAGATCTTTCAAGGAGCAATTTGATTTTACTTGCTGTGATAGCGACTTAATCGTTCTCTTTGCTGTCCATGGAACTGTACCGAGTTTCCTCCAACACCATTATTCACGTCTATTCTACGACGTTTAGTCTTTCTTATAATGTAGGTCTCACATCCGAACATCACAACTGCAAGCACCATAGACCTTACCACACTAAGATATAAACGACCTATCACGAAGTAATTATCCTAATGGGACATAAATCGATAGATGTGATGTACAGGTACAGGTACAGTCAAACAAATGATCACAATTTCAGAGAAAATATATTATTTATCCAAGAGAAAGAGCTTCATGAATTGAGAAAGTCAGTAACCAGTTGGTCCATCTGTGGTCCAGCGACCTTGCTGGTCAAGGTGGGATTTGGTAAGCACGAAGCCAAGCAGTTGAAACTCTCGCAATGTGCGGGCAGGCATTATCTTACTGAAATGGAAGCCCAGGGTGGCTTGCCATGGGAGCGAGGAGCAACTAAACGAGGAACAGAATATCGTCGACGTAGCGCTGTACTGCAAGTACAAGATGACCGCCAAGGGGGGTCAACCTATGAAAAGAAATGGCAGCCTAGAACATCACTCCTGGCCCGCAGGCCATATAGAGGCTGACAGGCAGGTTGGTCTTCCACCACTTTCTGAGGCGTCTGCAGACACGTCTTTCACCTTGTATGTTATTGAACGGAGTAAAATTGTCTTCAGGGATGAGCCCCGCTTGAAGCTGAGCCCCGATGACCAGCAAAGACGTGTCTGGGGATGTCCTGGATAGTGGTGGCGTACCAATCTGACTGTTGCCCGCTATACGGACCGACAACCAGGAGTGATGGTCTTGGTTTCCATTCATCTTCATAGCAGGACTCCTCTGGTTGTCATCCGCCGCACCCTTACAGCACAGTGGTACGTCGACAATGTTTTACACCTCATTTTGTTGTCCTTCATAGCAACCCAACCTGACTTACATTACACCAATAATGCCTCCCCACACAAGGCGAGACTTCCTACTGCTTGTCTTCGTGCTTGTCAAACCCTTCCTTAGCCAGCAAGGTCGCCAGATCTCTCCCCAACTGAGAACGTTTGGAGCATTATGGGCACGGCCGTCCAACCAGCTCCGGATATTATCTTACGCTCCTATTGGACAGAATTTGGCATGATATACCTCAAGAGAACACCCAATAACTCCGTCAATCAATGCCAAGCTGAATAACTACTTGCATAAGGTAGACCAACGCTTTATTCACTTGCCCAATTTGCGAAGGACGTTCTCGTGGAACACTCATCCAATTTTTCTGCAATTGTAATAATTTGTTTGTCTGTAAATTTATGTTACACTGAAGCACCAAAGTAACTGGTAAAGGCACGCGTATTCAAATATAGAAATACGTAAACAGGCAGAATGCGTCGCTGCAGTCGGCAACACCTATACAAAGCAACAAGTGCCTGCCGCAGTTGTTAGATCGGTTACTGCTGCTACAATGGCAGGTTATCAAGGTTTAGGTGTGTTTGAAAGTGCTGTTATAGTCGGCGCACGAGCGATGGGACACAGTACATCCGAGGTAGCGATGTAGTGGGGATATTCCGGTAACCATTTCACGAACGTACAGTGAATACCAGGAATCCGGTAAAACATCACATCTGGAAAAAGATCCTGCAAGAATGGGACCAACGACAACTGAAGAGAACCGTTCAACTTGACAGAAATGCAACCCTTTCGCAAACTGCTGAAGATTTCAGTGCTGGGCCATCAACAAGTGTCAGCCTGCGAACCATTCAACAAAACGTCATCGATATGGGCTTTGGAAGCTGAAGGCCCACTTGTATACAATTGATTACCGCAAGACACAAAGCTTTACGCATCGCCTGGGCCGTCTACACTGACATTGGACTGCTGATGACTGGAAACATGTTGCCTGGTCGGACAAGTCTCGTTTCAAATTGTTTCGAGCAGATGGACGTGTACGGGTAGGGAGACAACCTCATCAATGTATGGATCCTGCATGTCTGCAGGAGATTGTTTGAGCTAGTGGAGGCTCTGTAATGGTGCGGGATGTGTGTAGTTAGAGCGATATGGGACCCCTGAGACCTCTAGATACGACTCTGACTGGTGAATGTACTTAAACATCCTGTCTGATCACCTGCATCCATTCATATCCATTGCGCTTTCGGACGGGCTTGGGCAACTCCAGCAGGACAATGCGGCACCCCATACGTCCAGGATTGATAAGAGATGCTCCAGGAACACTCTTCTGAGTTTAAACTCTTCCACTGGCCACAAAACTCCCCAGACATCAACATTATTGAGCATATCTGGGATGCCTTGTAACGTGCTGTTCAGAAGAAATCGCCACCCCCTCGAACTCCTACGGTTTTATGGACAGCCCTGCAGGATTCATGGTGTCACTTCCCTCAAGCACTACTTCAGACACTAGTAGAATCGATGCCACGTCGTGTTGAGACACCTGTGGGTGCTCTAGGGGGCCCTACACGATATTAGGCAGTTGTTCCCGTTCCTTTCGCTCTTCAGTGTACCTCTAATGAATTCTGCCTCATTCGGATAAATCATCCATGGAGAATCTTTTTCTTCTTTTTTTTTTTTTTGGTCTTACAGTGGACACGGATATTTATTATTGAAAATAGGTCTCTACTTCTAAAAACATTGTCAAGGATGGACGTATCCTTTCTACCAAGTAACAAGGGTCTCTTGATTTCGTAGCTACAGTCAACATAAATCTAGGACATAGCTAAAAATAGAAACTATCTCCATTGTTTCTCCTCCTAGACACCTTGAAGTGATAGGTTTATTTTCTTGACGTTCAACATTTTTCCAGTCGTTGCATTATCTTCTTTCACTTGAGGAAGAGGATCTTGAACTATCCTTCACTTTCTTCCGTTAGGAAGAAATCATCTGCATACCTAAGGTTATTTAGATTTATCTACATCTACATTTATACTCCCCAACGGTGTGTGGCGGAGGGCACTTTACGTTCCACTGTCATTACCTCCCTTTCCTGTTCCAGTCGCGTATGCTTCGCGGGAAGAACGACTGTCTGAAAGCCTCCGTGCGCGCTCTAATCTCTCTAATTTTACATTCGTGATCTCCTCGGGAGGTATAAGTAGGGGGAAGCAATATATTCGATACCTCATCCAGAAACGCACCCTCTCGAAACCTGGCGAGCAAGCTACACCGCGATGCAGAGCGCCTCTCTTGCAGAGGCTGCCACTTGAGTTTGTTAAACATCTCCGTAACGCTATCACGGTTACCAAATAACCCTGTGACGAAACGCGCCGCTCTTCTTTGGATCTTCTCTGTCTCCTCCGTCAACCAGATCTGGTACGGATCCCACACTGATGACCAATACTCAAGTATAGGTCGAACGAGTGTTTTGTAAGCCACCTCCTTTGTTGATGGACTACATTTTCTAAGGACTCTCCCAATGAATCTCAACCTGGCACCCGCCTTACCAACAATTAATTTTATATGATCATTCCACTTCAAATCGTTCCGCACGCATACTCCCAGAATTTTACAGAAGTAACTGCTACCAGTGTTTGTTCCGCTATCATATAATCATACAGTAAACGATCCTTCTTTCTATGTATTCGCAATACATTACATTTGTCTATGTTAAGGGTCAGTTGCCACTCCCTGCACCAAGTGCCTATCCGCTGCAGATCTTCCTGCATTTCGCTACAATTTTCTAATGCTGCAACTTCTCTGTATACTACAGCATCATCCGCGAAAAGCCGCATGGCACTTCCGACACTATCTACTAGATCATTTATATACATTGTGAAAAGCAATGGTCCCATAACACTCCCCTGTGGCACGCCAGAGGTTACTTTAACGTCTGTAGACGTCTCTCCATTGATAACAACATGCTGTGTTCTGTTTGCTAAAAACAGCTATGTATTCCACTTTCTTCCTCACCTAACCCAGCACGCCTCTTGTGGTCTGCATGTAGATTTACTGGCAATATGCAGCGTTGCCGTACACCTTTCTGAATGTTCACCCATTTAGTTGCTCCAAATAGGGTTTTTACTGTGGCTTCTTGGTCAAGTATGAACTCCGTATCAGGTAAATGAGATGATTTGGTAGTCTCATGTTTCACTTCCCATGATTTATTGTGGTCGAGACCGTCAAAAAGTGACAAGTCAGTTAATGACTCGCCAGTTGTATGCTGGGGAATAACCACCAGTGAGCAGCCATATCGTCCAGAGCCAACATTGTACTACATCGTACAGAAGCCACCTCTCCCTGCTAACCGCACTTTGCATGGGACAGAGACCAGTACGGGAGCAATAACACCACAATTGGTCACTAGCAGCTGGACGGCACTGTGCGCTTGGAAAAAGTTAGCATGGAGTGATGAATCGCAGTGCCTGTTGCTCCAGAGCGACGTCATCACACGAGTATGTAAGAAGCCATCCTGCTTGGCAACAGAGCAGCATTCAGCAGGGTGGTGGGGGATCGTCAGAACGCGTCCAGCCGCTGGCGTAACTAGGAAATGGCGGCTACGGCGTATGACCTGGGCGCAGTTTGCATGACGGACCAATATTTTGAGAAAGCAAAAGAAGGTAAGAGTAAGGGTGACGTACCACGCGGTCTAACGTGCTCCTTCCCGAGTGGGAAGGCATGCCGGTCGGTCCCCAGTACGAATCCGCCCGGCGGATTAGTGTCGAGGTCCGGTGTGCCGGCCAGCCTGTGGATGGTTTTTAAGGCGGTTTTCCATCTGCCTCGGCGAATGCGGGCTGATTTCCCTTATTCCGTCTCTGTTACACTATGTAGGCGATTGTTGCGTAAACAGTCTCCACGTACGCGTACACCATAATTAATCCCAAATGTTTGCGTGGTAGAGAGTAATCATGGTGTAATCCCAAATGTTTGCGTGGTAGAGAGCACACTCCTCTGGTATGAGACATTACCGGGAGAGGGGGGGGGGGTTCACTGGGAGCCGAAGAACCGCACAATAACCCCAGGTTCGGTGTGGGGCAGCGGTGGGGTGGGTGGACTGCTGCTGCTTGTCATGAGGTTGTGAACCACTGAGGGCTACGCCGGGGCGAAGCCTCTCCGTCGTTTCTAGATCCCCGGTTCAATGCACAATACACAAGGGAGAAGTAGGAGAGGGAAGAAGAAGAAGAAGAATAAAGGGGGGCAGGATTGGAAGGCATTAAAATTAGAAGGTCGTTGGAGACGGAGCTACAATGGGATGGGAAGTTTTGAAAGGAAATCATGGGGGAGATTCGGACGTGTCTGCGTAGAGCAACAGTTCCGTAGGACTTAGCTTTCCCTTCTACACAGACGGCTGGTTCTTGTTTTCAGTAACTACGCTGCCTGACAAAAACACTGAAGCACTCAGAAGATATGGTCGGTTTTCGCTGTAACTTCGTACACGTATTCGAACGGGCACCAGATTGCATTAGAGTTGTTCTTGTTTAGTGTTCTTATCAGGCCTGGTAGGACATCTTTATTTTATTATTATTATCGAGTCATCGGTCTTCTGATTGGTTTGTTACGTTCGGCCACCAATTCCCCTCCTGTGCCAACCTTTTCATTTCAGAGTAGCACTTCCTACCTACGACCTTTAGTGTTTGTTAGATATATGCCAATATTTGTCTTCCTATACAACTTCTATCCTCTACAGCTCCATCTAGTTCAAATGGTTCAAATGACTGAGCACTATGGGACTTAACATCTGATTCATTGGACAAATATGTTGTACTAGAACTGACATGTGATTACATTTTCACGCAATTTGGGTGCATAGATCCTGAGAAATCAGTACCCAGAATAAACACCTCTGGCTGTAATAACGGCCTTGATACGCCTGGGCATTGAGTCAAACAGAGCTTGCATGGCGTGTACAGGTACAGCTGCCCATGCAGCTTCAACACGATTCCACAGTTCATCAAGAGTAGTGACTGACGTATTGTGACGAGCCAGTTCTTCGGCCACCATTGACCAGACGTTTTCAGTTGGTGAGAGATCTGGAGAATGTGCTGGCCAGTCCAGCAGTCGAACATTTTCTGTATCCAGGAAGGCCCGTAAAGGACCTTGCAACATGCGGTCGTGCATTATCCTGCTGAAATGTAGGGCTTCGTAGGTATCGAATGAAGGACAGAGCCACGGGTCTTAACACATCTGACATGTAACGTCCACTGTTCAAAGTGCCGTCTATACGAACAAGAGGTGCACCCAGGTTCGTCGTTGAGTACACCATCGCAGGCGTTCCTGTCTGTGATGCAGCGTCAAGGGTAACCGCAGCCATGGTCTCCGAGCTGATAGTCCATGCTGCTGCAAACGTCGTCGAACTGTTCGTGCACATGGTTGTTGTCTTGCAAATGTCCCCATCTGTTGCCTCAGGGATCGAGACGTGGCTGCACGATCCGTTACAGCCATGCGGATAAGATGCTTGTCATCTCGACTGCTAGTGATACGAGGCCGTTGGGATCCAGCACGGCGTTCCGTATTACCCTCCATAACCCACCGATTCCATATTCTGCTAACAGTCATTGGATCTCCACCAACGCGAGCAGCATTGTCGCGATACGATAAACCGCAATCGCGATGGACTACAATCCGACCTTTATCAAAGTCGGAAACGTGATGGTACGCATTTCTCCTCCTTACACGAGGCATCACAACAACATTTCACCAGGCAACGCCGGTCAACTGCTGTTTGTGTATGAGAAATCGGTCGGAAACTTTCCTCATGTCAGCACGTTGTAGGTGTCGCCGCCGGCGCCAACCTTGTATGAATCCTCTGAAAAGTTAATCATTTGCATATCACAGCATCTTCTGCCTGTCGCTTAAATTTCGCGTCTGTAGCACGTCATCTTCGTGGTGTAGCAATTTTAATGGCCAGTAGTGTAGAACTACTTACATCTAACTAAGGACATCACACACATCCATGCCCGAGGCAGGATTCGAACCTGCGATCGTAGCAGTCGCGCGGTTCCAGACTGTAGCGCCTAGAACCGCTCGGCCACTCCTGCCGGCGAATCGTGCAATATCTGGAATTGTACGGCATTTGGATGTGACAGTGGCCCAGTGTAGGATTGCATGGAAAGGTGAGGATAGGCATAATCGCCGTCAAGTATAAAGTTGACCACGTCTGACCACCACAAGGGTGGATCGCTGTTTTGGGCACCAAGCATATTGTAAATCCCTCACGTGTGTGCCTGCCATCCGAGGACAAGTAATGGTCTCCCTGCAGTTTTCTGTGTCATTCCACACCCTTGGTCGGAGGCTAGCAGCAACCGGAGTAAGGACTTACCGCCCCAAGTGTAGGATGCCGTTAACACCGCAACACAAAAGGATGCGTTTGGAGCGGTGCTTGACAAGGAAGCGAGACCTGCTGATGAATGGCGTGGCATTCTGTTCAGCGATGAATCGCAGTTCTGCATTACCCCGGATAATCGCTGTTGGTGAATATGGCGGCAACCTGGGAAGAGACCCCATTCTTCCAGTGTTTTGGAGATGCACTGCGATGTTACTCCTACATCATGGTGTGGGGAGCGATTGAAAATGATTTCAGGCCACGGCTGCTATTGCCTAAATGAACACTGTCAACACAACTATACGTCATGGCCATCCTCTGTCCTTATGTGTTGCCTCCCATACGACACTATTGTGGTGCCATTTTCCAACATGACAATGCTCTTCCAGCCATGGCACGTTTCTCTATGAACAGTCTGCGAAATGTTGAGGTACTTCTGTGACCAGTAAGATCTCTGGATTTATCCCCGACAGATGCAGTGTGGAACCAGTTCGAACAACAGCTCCGTCTCGGTGCCATTATCCAGGATATTAGGGAGCAATTACAATAGCTGTGGGCCAATTTTCCCCAGGAAAGAAGACAACGGTTTTATGACACCCTTCTGAACCGACTGAGTGCATGCATCCTGGCCAGAGAGAGTGCGAAGTCGTACTGATAAGTGGGCTCAGACTCCGAATTTATTTGCAAAATTTGACTGGATTTTGTAGTCACACAAATAACGTCATTTACCCGCTCAATCCGAGAAGTTTCAGCTCGTTTCCTCCTCCCTCCTCCTCCTCCTCCTCCTCCTCCTCCTCCTCCCCCCCTGTGTGGTTCACTCTCTCCTAAGGCAGTATAGATGGAGCCACGCTGTGTCGAATCCACCCGTGTACATCAATGTTCTGTGCGAAATATTACGAGTCTTTGTGTTGGCGAACTTCTGTTAAATCGTTGAGGAGTATGAAAGGTTTATTTCGCTCGTATCCACTGTGACAGCGGTTATATATTAAATGGCAGACGCACATTCGAAAGTACCCACATGGGGTGAGTTTGTATAATTAAGACAATAGACGTAACAGTTGAAAATGGCACAAGGTCTCAATCACCCGATCGTGAAATAGATGAGAGTGGTTGCATATAAGCCATGATCGAAAAAGGAATTGCCTTTTCTAAAATCTTAGCAGCAGCTTTCTAATGTGTTTTCTTTATATATTTTCGATTTAATGAAAGATTACGAGGAAAGGGACACTAATCGAGTAAATCAAGCATTATTCTAAGCGATCTAATCTAAGTGGTTAACTTTTAGTGATAAGATAAATAATTGTTGCCCAGCTCAGCACAGAAAGGCAGAAATTGCCCAGATTGTAGCGTTTCTAAAAATCCAGAAAAGTAGTGTATTTGTAAGTATACGCTGTTCGGCCTTGGAATCTACGAGTTTAAAATTAATACATCTCACCCATACTACTCATAACTGCATGTACTGCCCACTACACGCGGAAAGCTATGTACGACACATACTGACATCTTTAGGCTTACATGTTTTTGAGCGAGCAGAAATGTTAGAGGGCAAAGATTTCCCGAGATCTTTTCCGTGTTTAAAAGGCTACCACCCACATTGTAATCCCTTCTCAGATTGTCTCGATAACCAAACCCCTTGTTTCGTTGTCCTGTACCAGAAAAGAAACGAGAGTTCTGTAACAGAGGCCCGCACTTACAATATCGGATAGAAAATAAAAATAAAAAAAATCACTTCACTGATGGCTTGCACGAAACTTTCTAACTTTAAGATTACGTAAGCAGAGCAGTGCCGGAAACTTTGGTGGCTTATTAGAGCGGGGAAGCAATTTCCCTGGGGCTATGAAAGCCAGGGGTCGTTTACATACCATAACTCCCATACAACAGGGGAGGTCGTGATGACCGAAAGTGTAACACTATCCTGTGGGAAACCGAACTGAGAAGAAACTGAATAAATTTGAAATGTTATACAACGCAAGACAGATTGAGTGGACAGACAAAGTTGTAAAAGTAGAGTCGCTAGAAAGAGTGAGTCAGGAAAGAAGCCTGCAGAAGACGCCTTCGGGACGATGGGCTACGTCACTGGCACAACTTATGCGGCATTCAGAGATACACTACTGGCCATTTAAATTGCTACACCACGAAGATGACATGCTACAGACGCGAAATTTAACCGACAGGAAGAAGATGCTGTGATATGCAAATGATTAGCTTTTCAGAGAATTCACACAAGGTTGGCACCGGTGGCGACACCTACAGCTTATACACAAACAGCAGTTGACCCGCGTTGCCTGGTGAAACGTCGTTGTGATGCCTCGTGTAAGGAGGAGAAATGCGTACCATCACGTTTCCAACTTTGATAAAGATCGGATTGTAGCCTATCGCGATTGCGGTTGATCGTATCGCGACATTGCTGCTCGCGTTGGTCGAGATCCAATGACTGTTAGCAGAATATGGAATCGGTGGGTTCAGGAGGGTAATACGGAACGCCGTGCCGGATCCCAACGGCCTCGTATCACTAGCAGTCGAGATGACAGACATCTTATCTCCATCGCTGTAACGGAACCTCCAGCAACGTCTCGATCCCTGAGTCAACAGGTGGGGACGTTTGCAAGACAACAACCATGTGCACGAACAGTTCGACGACGTTTGCAGGTACTCAACGACGAACCTGGGTGCACGAAAGGCAAAACGTCATTTTTAGGATGAGTCCAGGTTCTGTTTACAGCTTCATGATGGTCGCATCCGTGTTTGGTGACATCGCGCTGAACGCACATTGGAAGCGTGCATTCGTCATCGCCATACTGGCGTATCACCTGGCGTGATGGTATGAGGTGCCATTCGTTACACGTCTCGGTCACCTCTTGTTCGTATTGACGCCACTTTGAACAGTGGACGTTACATTTCAGATGTGTTAAGACCCGTGGGTCTACCCGTCATTCGATCCCTGCGGAACCCTACATTTCAGCAGGATAATGCACGACCGCATGTTGCAGGTCCTATACGGGCCTTTCTGGATACAGAAAATGTTCGAACACATTCTCCAGATTTCTCACGAATTGAAAACATCTGGTCTATGGTGGCCGAGCAACTGGCTCGTCACAATACGCCAGTCACTACTCTTGATGAACTGTGGTATCGTGTTGAAGCTGCATGGGCAGCTGTACCTGTACACGCCATCCAAGCTCTGTTCGACTCAATGCCCAGGCGTATCAAGGCCGTTATTACGGCCAGAGGTGTTTGTTCTTGGTACTGATTTCTCAGGATCTATGCACCCAAATTGCGTGAAAATGTAATCACATGTCAGTTCTAGTATAATATATTTGTCCAATGAATACCCGTTTATCATCTGTATTTCTTCTTGGTGTAGCAATTTTAATGGCCAGTTGTGTAGTCAACTTGATTGTGGCGAGAGAAGAACTGAAAAATTGTAGGGACAGACAATGACCAGACTATGTCAAATAGGTGTGGTGTACATCGTGTGTAATGTATGTGAAGAGATGAAGAGATCAAAATAAATTATGAAGAGATGGAGAAAGATATCAAATCAGTAGAGAGGCATCACTTTTAAGAAAATGAATGAACAATAGCTGTTGGCTTTCACTGACTGAATCGGTAAAAAAAAGATGTCGCATGACTAGGGCCTCCCGTCGGGTAGACCGTTCGCCGGGTGCAAGTCTTTCTATTTGACGCCACTTCGGCGACTTGCGTGTCGAGGGGAATGATGATTAGGGCAATACAACACCCAGTCCCTGAGCGGAGAAAACCTCCGACCCAGCCGGGAATAGAACTGGGGCCCTTAGGATTGACATTTGTCGCGCTGACCACTTTTTTTATTTAATTTTTTATTTTTTGCATTTTGTTCGTTGTTGATCGTTGTGTTTGGTCGTTGCGGACGTCACATGACATCCGTTACAGTTCGTTTGTTGATCCTTCAGCTCAGTTTTTTATTACAGAGACGAACCAGCTCTCTGACAGAACACGCTGAGCTACCGTGCCGGCATCACTCAGCTACCGGGGGCGGACAACTGAAACGGTGATGGGCAGTAGTACTAGATTATTTGTCACTGACGGAGAACAAATAATTGAAGCTCTCATTGTCCAGGGGAACTGCTAGAAATAGGCCAAGTCTGTATCACTCTGACAGTGGTCCCTTTATGATATCTATTTCATGAATGTACGCTTCGTGGTTTCTGTCCCTCTCACGTAATTAGTTACATGGGTGCTGACTGCTAGACTGAAGCAATAATTGATGTTCTATCGCAGTATGTAAATACTGAGGAGCATTTGGAACACTTTATGAGATGGTAGACGACGAGAGAGACAAAGGAAATGGAGACGACGAAGAAACTGTAGGGACAAACATTTAGTCCTGTGATACTGAATATATTACAAAACGCTTTTGCGGCGTTCCAAGTTCCGCGATATTAAATGATAAGAGATGAAAATGGCCTGTAATTCAGCATACCTATGCTTTTACATACTTTTGCCATTATCAGTCATACAATGATGAGATGAATTTTTAAAACGGACTGCGAGGCTGACAGTCAACAGGTCCAATTCGTAAACCAATTGTGGCTGTGATGGACAGTAGCATACAGTTTCACGGAAGGGACGTGTAACCTCTACTTCTACGAGACTGCTCTGCAATTCACACTTAGTACCTGACAGAGGGTTCATCGAATCACTTTCACAAATTAATCTACCATTCCACTCCTCAAGAGCGCATGGGAAAAAATGTAGTCTTAAATCTTTCCGTGCAAGGTCTAATTTTTCTTCTGTGATCATTTCTCCCTATGTAGGTCGGCGTCAACAAACTATTATCGCATTCAGCGGACAAAGCTACTGATTGAAATTACATGAAAAGATATCGCCGCAACATAAAATACCTCTATTTTAGTGGTTGTCACCCCAATTCGCGTATCATATCTGTGACACTTCCTCCTGCACTTCGCGATAATACAAGACGAGTTACCCTTCTCTGAACTTATCCTATGTCAGTCCCAAGTGGTACGGATCCTATATCCCACTACAATGTTCCAAAAGAGGACGACCTATTGTCGTTAGTTGACCTGTTGCATCTTCTACGTGTTCTGTCAATAAAACACAGACTCTGGATCGCCTGTCCCACCACGTTTTGTATGTAATCGTTACAATTGAAGTTGATCGTAATTGTAGTTTAGTTTAATTGACAGCCTTTAGAGTTGTGTGATTAATCGTGTAGCCAAAATTTAACGAATTCCTTTTAGTACTCATGTGAATGACAGCACTCCTCATTATTTAGAGTCAACTGCCATTTTTCCGCATTATGTAGACATTCTGTCTAAATCATTTTTGAATTGGTCCGCTCTTCTCATGACTTCACTTCACGCTAAATGACTGCTTCATCTGCAAACAATCTAAGGTGGCTCCTCAGACTACCTTCTAAATCATTTATGCAGATTAGGAACAGCAGAGCGCCTATAATACGAGGGTGGTTTGAATAGTTCTCGGAATCACTGCGAGAGATCAGCGCTAGCGCAACGAGTGGGATAGAGGATCCGTACCACTTGGGACTGACATAGGATAAGTTCAAAGAAGGGTAACTCGTTTTGTATTATCGCGTGATATTCATCGGGCTGTTGCCTGTAAACACGTGCCACGTCAGTGCTCTTGGAAGAGAGCTGTGGCGGTGACGTGATTCTGCTGGTGTTCCCAAGTAGTGATTTGCGAAGATGGAAATAATCGCTATTCGAGCAGTGATTAAGTTCAAAAATGGCTCTGAGCACTATGGGACTTAACATCTATGGTCATCAGTCCCCTAGAACTTAGAACTACTTAAACCTATCTAACCTAAGTACATCACACACATCCAAGCCTGAGGCAGGATTCGAACCTGCGACCGTAGCAGTCGCGCTGTTCCAGACTGAAGCGCCTAGAACCGCTCGGCCACAACGGCCGGCCTAAAACAAGTTTCAGTGATGTAAGTACTTTTTTTCCATTCCGTTTCGAGAACTTTTCAAACCACCCTCGTACTTCCTTGGCTAAAGACAAGTATCATTTCTGTTTTATTCGATTACTTTCCGTCAATTACTGCGAACTGTGACTTTTCTGGCAGGAAATCATGCATCTAGTCGAACAACTAAGACGATACTGAACAGGCACACAATATCATTAGAAGCAGCGCGCAACCCTGAACAACCAACAACCAATTTATACACAAATCCATGGGAATTGTGGATTTTAGAATATACTGATGGGTTCTCGTTTTTGGCCAAGTAAACAATTAAATGAAATGTGTGGGTAGGGACTCCCGTCGGGTAGAGCGGTCGCCTGCTGCAAGTCGTTTTAGTTGACCCCACTTCGGCGACTTACGTGTCGATGGGGATGATATGATGATGATGATGATGATGACGAAGATGAAGACAACACGACACCCAGTCCCTGAGCGGAGAAAATCTCCGATCCAGCCGGGAATCGAAGACGGGCCCCTTTGTATGGCATTCCGTCACGCTGACCACTCATCAGTCGAGGCGGACAACTAAACAACAATCATTAGGTCGATCCCAACGTGTTCTAGGAAACCGTGATATGTCATATCGTGTTTCTGTGACGTGGGTCTTGTTTTTATTATTGGGTGTCTTAATTGCCTTAATATCTTAATTACCTCAACACCTTATTAGTTGGTTAGTTTCACCTGCAGCAAAGAACTGGCAAATTGACTGTAGGGAGCTTGTGAGCGATAGCGGAAAGAGAGTGGGCATTCGTTTCCAGGTCAGTGACCAGCAAAGAACGGCACCGAAAGTTGACAGTAATGGGCCACTTAAGGCAGTCCGTCGTAACGAGGAGTACCCGGTGGGCCGGCAGTCGGTAAACACGCGTCGTCCACGTTAGCAATTACGCTGTGACGTCACGCTGCCTTACGATGTGTGCGCCAAGTCGAAACACAAGGGCCGCAACCAGAAGATGCTGCCAAACGCTGTTACGCGTGAGTAGGATTCATGTCGCTGTTTTATGTAAGAGTAAGGTTAGTCCTTAGCACTTATTATTGATGTTTGCACTGTTGCAAGTGTTGAAATTAGGATTTTTTTTACAACTAAGCTACATCTAATCTCTGCAACCCAACTTGTGGCGTGAGATATTAGGGGGGGGGGGGGAGGGGGGGGTACTTTTTTTACCAGTACCACTTCCACCCTTCCCTGTTCCAGTCGCATATGGTTCACGAGAAGAACAATTGTTTTCTGCTCACGGTGTTTTCGCAAGATTTACTTAGGGGAAATCAATATATAAGTTGACTCTTGTAGGAATGTCCGTTCTCAGAATGTTAACCATGAAACACATCGTGATGCAGGAAGTCTGTCCTGTATCATATGCCACTGGAGTTGCCTGATCATTTTGGTGACGCTTTGGCGTTTGCTAAATGAACCATTTCCTTGATCCGTCTGGTACAGTCCCCAGACAAACGAGCAACTTTCTTCTTCTTTCTTTCACTTGTGCCTTGTCCCTCAGTTTCCGCAGGGTCGACATTATTACAGCCGGTCACGGTGGCCGAGCGGTTCTAGGCGCTTCAGTCCGGAACCGCGCGACTGCTACGGTCGCAGGTTCGAATCCTGCCTCAGGCATGGATGTCTGTGATGTCCTTAGGTTAGTTATGTTTAAGTAGTTCTAAGTTCTAGGGGACTTATGACCTCAGATGTTAAGTCCCATAGTGCTCAGAGCCATTTGAACCATTTGACATTATTACAATTGGATTTGGCATGGTTAATGTGAATGGGTGGCCAGATGTCCTTCCTGCCACCACCTCATACCCCTGAGGACAGAATCTGTGTGCCCCATCTGTCTCCATCTAGTGTAAACCATGAAACAGTGCGAACGTGTTTCAGATGTCTGCGAGTCGTGTAAATGAGACTTGATGGGGGGACCAGCCCCGTATTCACCCAGTGGGATGTGGAAAAACGCCTAAAGACCACATCCAGGATGGCCGGCACACTGGCCCACGTCGTTAAACTGCCGAGCGGATTCGAACCGGGGCCGGCGCGCCTACCCGAGTCCAGGAAGCAGCGCATTAGCACTCTCGGCTAACCTGGCGGGTCTCCAGACAAACGAGCAACATTCAAGTGAAACTTCCTGGTAGATTACAAGTGTGTGCCGGACCGAGACTTCTTTTTTTTTCTTTATTTTGTTGGGTGTTGTTCGTTGCATTTGGTCTGTGAGGTCGTCACATGACATCCGTTCAAATTAATCGTCGATTCCTTTACTCATTTTTTTTTACTACAGAGGGCCACCGCGTCTGTGACCGAACACGCTGAGCTACCGTGCCGGCGAGACTCGAACTTGGGATCTTTGCCTTTCACGGGCAAGTGCTCTACCGACTGAACTATCCAAGCACGACTCTCAGCCAGTCCTCACAGCTTTACTTCCGCCAGTACCTCATCTCCTACCTTCCAAGTTTCACAGAAGCTCTCATGCGAAACTTGCTCTCCTGGAAGAAAGGACATTGTGGAGACATGGCTTAGCCACAGCCTGGGGGATTTTTCCTGAATGAAATGTTCACTCTAGAACGGAGTGTGCGCTGATATGAAACTTCCTGGCATATTAAAACTGTGTGCTGAACCCTGATTCGAAATGGGGACCTCTGCATTTGGCGGCCGAGCGCTCTACCGATTGAGCTATTCAGTTCAAGCTACTCATTTCGAAGCGGGACTCATTACTGAAGCCGGCCGCGGTGGTCTCGCGGTTCTAGGCGCGCAGTCCGGAATCGCGCGACTGCTACGGTCGCAGGTTCGAATCCTGCCTCGGGCATGGATGTGTGTGATGTCCTTAGGTTAGTTAGGTTTAAGTAGTTCTAAGTTCTAGGGGACTGCTGACCACAGATGTTAAGTCCCATAGTGCTCAGAGCCATTTTCATTGCTGAAGACAATTCCATTCCAGTCAATGAGTTTCCAGGCCGCGATGATCAGTGAAGACGTGTCTGGAGAAGCCCCGGACAGTGGTGGGATACCAACCTGACTGTCTTTCGCCATACGGCCCAACAACCACGATTAATGATCTGGGATTCCATTTATTTTCGTAGCAGGATCCCTCTGGTTGTCTTCTGCCGCACCCTTGTAAGCACAGCGGTACGTCGACAATATTCTACACTAGGTTTTGTTGCCGTTCATGGCAAGCCATCCTGGGCTTATATTTCAGCAAGACAACGCCCGCCCGCTCACGGTGATAGTTTCTACTGCTTGTCTTCGTGCTTTCCAAACCTACCTTGGCGAGCGAGTTAGCCGAACGTCTCCCCAGCTAAGAACGTTCTGAGCACTATCGGCAGGGGCCTCCAGGAAACTCGGCATCTTGACAATAATAATAATAATGTCTTGTGGCTAGGGCCTCCCGTCGGGTAGACCGTTCGCCGAGTGCAAGTCTTTCGATTTGACGCCACTTCGGCGACTTGCGTGTCGATGGGGATGAAATGATGATGATTAGGACAACACAACACCCAGTCCCGGAGCTGAGAAAATCTCCGACCCAGCCGGGAATCGAACCCGGACCCTTAGGATTGACATTCTGTCATGCTGACCACTCAGCTACCGGGGGCTGACATCTTGACAATGAGACACGCCAATTGGACAGAATTTGGCACAATATCCCTCAAGAGGACGTCCAATCAGTGCCAAGCCGAATAACTGTTTGCAACATGTACATAAAATTTATCGATTCCTGTCTTATTCAGATAATTCCTTCGTTGACACGATAACCGATGTGAAGTGCGGTGTTCCATTAAATAACAAAGTCAGTTTGTCAGAAAGTAATGTTTAGTTTTCCTAATGTGTAATATCTGCGTCGACACTAAAAGTTTCACCAAAACCCATTGGCTGCTGAGACGGTGCCAGCATTCTGGCATCCACGACTCTTGGTAGTCCCACCTGAGCTGCACTGGTCGCTTCTGCCCCTTTCTGTGCGTGTCACAAAAATATGGCCACGGGCCGGAGGACACCTTAACTACGAGTCGTGTTTTTTAAGTAAGTACCGTTTTGAAATTAAAAAAAGACGTGCTAAGGTATCTCAATAATTTTATTTTTACATGTAAGCCTGTACCTTAATCTACTTTTCTACATAATTTCCGTCAATATTGAGGCACTTGTCATAACGTCTTACCAGTTTTGAATACCCTCTTCATAGAAGTCTGCCGCCTGACTTGTTAACCACTGCATCTCCACTGTTTCGACTTCGTCATCGTCTTGAAGACGCTGACCGCCGAGGTGTTTCTTCAAGTGCAGGAACAGATGGTATTCACTGGGCTCAATATGGGGGCTGTACGGAGGATGATCTAGAATTTCCCATCGAAAAGATGTGATGAGATCTTTGTTCTGATTCGTCACATGCGGACGGGCATTGTCTTGCAGCAAAACGATGCCCTTGCTCAACTTCCATGGACTGTTGCTTTCATTTTGGTGTGACGTAGGCCACCCATCTTTCATCGACCATAACAATTTGGCTTAAGAAATAATCACCGTCGTTGTGGTACCGCTCAAGGAAAGTCAATGCACTGTCTAAATGTTTGGTTTTGTGCACATCCGTCAATATTTTCGGTACCCAACGTGCGCACAATTTTCGGTAATTCAAATGCTCGGTCACAATGCCACACAAGACACTACGAGAAACACTAGGAAAGTCATCCCGCAAGGAGGAAATCATAAAGCGTCTGTTTTCTCTCACCTTATTGCCTACTTCCTGCACCAAACTTTCATTAACGACCGAAGGACGCCCACTCCGTTGTTCATCATGCACAATTGTGCGCCCATCTTTAAATGCTCTCATCCACTTTCTTACCATTCCATAACTCATATGTTTTCTCCGTACACTGCACAGATCTCACGATGAGTATCGATCGCTTTTAGGCCTTTAGCGCTAAGAAATCTTATAACAGCCCGTACTTCACAGTCGGCGGGACTCACGATTATCGGAGGCATCTTAAACACTCAGTACACAATGCAAACAAGGAAGAATCAGACTGTAATGGCGTCAATGCGTAGATAAAGGTACAGGCTTTCATGCAAAATTAAAATTATTGAGATCTCTTAGCACGTCTTTTTTCAATTTCAAAACGGTACTTACTTAAAAAGCACGCCTCCTATATCGTCATGCACTTGTTTGTGATCGTCATCACTTTCACACATGGATGGCAAGAGCGGGAAACGTGAAGAACTGTTTTCTCGGACTTGAAATGGTGAAATGCCAGAATCGACCACAACCACATATCCTTATCCAGAAGACGCAGGAAAATTAAATACATCATTATCAGTATACATAAGCAAACTTTCTACTTCCGACAAATGAAAATACACAATTGCAGAGACTTTACTGGTCTCATAGAGATATGATTTTATGGCGGGCCAGAGTAATCTGTGGATTTCTGCATTTCTGCGAACTGCTGTGCCAAGTTGAGTGAGTGGCTAACGCACCTGCTTAGTAAGCAGGACACCTGGGTTCGATTCCCGGTCTTGGTACAAAACTTCGCTCGCCTCCTCAGTCTACATACATAAATATTTCTACTTTCGCGTTTGACAATCTGCACTTGCACATCCTCAAACTGCCCCTTAACAAGCCGCCACATTTTAACCCCGCCAAAACAAACAAAACACAACGAATAATACTTGTCAGCCATCTACAACCCATTTTTACGTAATTATTAGTAAGAACTACTTGAAGTTGCGTTCTGTATGTCGACCCGTGAAATCATGTTGCGTTAAAACAGCAAACCAAATATGGGATGTTTAATGAGGAACATTAAGCATTTTAGGAAGCGATGGTATGGACTAATTCGAATAAAACATTCCCTATAACATTTGTACAATTTTTATATTTTGCAGAGATATAGCTACTTGCGCAGATAAGTTTTCATGTCGCGTCTTGGTACTCCATTTGCTATGGGTTTCTTTAACGAGTGTCTGTTTTGTTTGAAGTTCTGTTTGTGAAATTTAGCCTGAGTTTACATAGTGGAATTTGTGAAATTGTTATTTGTTGGCCAATTGTAACGTACCATTTATTATTGCGGCACGCATTTACAAATGCCGAGTTTGTCTGTATAGACTAGTGTACGTGGTTTGTAATGGAAACTCTGCTGCTTTGTAGAATATACGGTAGACAATTTCATAACCGTATACTACCACATTCTAGAACAGTGGTCTTCAAAATGCGGGCCGCAATTCTCAGTCGTATTTCATCATTGCAGGGCGGAAGCGCTGTAATGTAAAAATGCCGCGCGTAAATCGCGGTTTGGGTCTTGGTGCTCGGTTCCAATTTGAGCTAGGAACAAGAAGTAAAAAGATTTTGGTTTAGCCCGGACCAGCGGCCATTTGTATAGTCATTCGAACATCTGTCTTAAGGTAGCAATGTTACAGTGTATTAAGCATGGTTTGAACGACGAACCGGAACTGGCACCCAGGCAAATAGTGCGAATCAATTAATTTCTTTTGCAAAAGAGCTTACCTGGCCTGAAATTAATGCTCAGCCAATCGCACCATTTATACGTGCACCGTTCGGATTTTAGTGCGAAAATAGTCACCCTTAAATAACTCCGAACTGGAGCGAGACTGATAGTTCAAATTTGGTCCATCGGTGCGTCACGTGTAGGCCGAAGATACGTTTTAACTGTCTGAAAAAACTTCGCTTCGTTTGCATTTTACGCGCAAAAAAACACGTTTTTCTGGGATTTTTTTGAAGCACTCCTCTTATGTATTGTAAATTGTACGAAACGATTAAAACTTTGCACGAAGTTAGATAAATGGCTAAAGTCAAAATGAAAGTTTTATCTGTATCCGTTGTCGACATACGATGGTTTAAAGTCGAGCCGAATGTAACACGTAAAATTCTTGCTTACGTGAAGTGAATGCGCGGAATCGGTTTAAAATGAATCAAATAAGTAAAAAATGCATTCTTACAATAAAATTTAAAATTCGCTCCCAAATATCTAGCCTCATTCGGACTTTCCGTGCAAAAACACGTTTCATGCAATTTGTTTTACGCACGCCATTTTTAGGTTTCAAACTTGAGCGAATCTGTTTAAATTTTGTAAGAAAATAGACAAATACATGGAATTAATGATCGTCCTGTTGTTTTGTGAAAGATTTGTGCGTTGCCACAATATAGCGGTCTGAAGTTGCACATAAAATGCACGTACAATGCGGTCTTACGTGAATCGCACATGCTGGTTTGAACTGACACAGCTGACAAGAAAAATATATTCTTGCGGTAATTATATGAAGCGTTTGCAAAAACCATTCAGCGTTCGGGCTTTACTGTCGAAACGTCAAGCGCTTGCAGATCAAACTGCGTATCGTAGAAACGCGTTGCGCTTCAAGCGCTGCATTTGGATATAATTAAAGAACCTATCTGTTAACTGTCGTTTCGTTGTTTGGGCGTTATAGATTTTACTCATCCACGGCTCAAAATCACAGAGGTAAAATTACCTTCATGCTCAAAATCGTTAAACAATCTTTGGTTGTGCAAAACAATGCATGTGTCAAACCAGAATTATGCGCTGCCTAGTACAAAATCATATGCTGTTTGACCGAGTATTTAAAGCTTCATCGATGACCACGTGAAAAATTAAAGTAAGCCAAAAATTGCTATAAAATTAATTGTTAGAAAAAAAGTTGACCTTATTTATTACCAATATAAAATTTTTGGTGCGTTTTTTTCAAAAACTGCTATGTTATCTTGTACAAAATTTATTTCCAGACAAAAAAAGCTTAAGTTCGTCAAGTTTCGCACGGGAATGAAAAGTTGGTAGTAATTTGCAATTCATACATTGTCTCGCAGTCGTACTGCTTCTCTTTCAGGCAATTATATCTGATTCGCATTGGTTGTTATAAGATTTCGCGCCAAAATTATTCACGTGAGTTTTTCTAGCCGCAGTTTTCTAGTTTTCAATTCTTATTCCTGCGTACTTTAAAGAAACAATAACAAGAATTTTGAGATAAGAGATTATAATTAGATGCAGCTCTTTCTTTAGTTGTGTTTCTTGCGCGAATCGTTAAGCTTGCGGCATAGTAAGCTTTCAAGGGCGTTTATCATAGTAATACAGTGGTCTTGTAAGTTTCTCTTTCTACGAAATACAAACCTCAGGCTACATATGTTGTTGTTGTTGTTGTTGTTGTTGTGGTCTTCAGTCTAGAGACTTATTTGATGCAGCTCTCGATGCTACTCTATCCTGTGCAAGCTGCTTCATCTCCCAGTACCTACTGCAACCGACATCCTTCTGAATCTGCTTAGTGTATTCATCTCTTGGTCTCCCTCTACGATTTTTACCCTCCACGCTGCCCTCCAATGCTAAATTTGTGATCCCTTGATGCCTCAGAACATGTCCTACCAACCGGTCCCTTCTTCTTGTCAAGTTGTGCCACAAGCTCCTCCCCAATTCTACTCAATACCTCCTCATTAGTTACGTGATCTACCCATCTAATCTTCAGCTACATATGTACCGATCTTATTATTAATTGGTAACGTATATGAATTAGCATGTTACGAGCCGCCAGTAGACTAGCTATAGTAAGGGTGCGATAAGTTGGCCGCCATCCCCAAGGACTGATCATTAAAAGGCGGCACCATTAGGAAAATTTTTTAGGGTTCCGTACCTCAGTAGGCAGAAACGAAATTCTTATACGATCACATTGCTGTCCGTCTGTCTGCCTTTCTGTCCGCCCGACTGTTAAAAACTCTTTTTCTCTGGAACGGGTAGATGTATCAAGTTGAAACTTATGTCACATACTAAAGTCTATAGTCATTTGGCGTTGCAGTAAATGTAAGCTTCTTAAATAAGCTTGTTAGTCAATGCAATGAAAAGATACGTACAGGAAATGATAATTAAATCAAGACCCTAAGCTGTCGACAGGCGTTGATATACATCAACGAGGACAGTTGAAAATGTGTGCCCCGACCGGGACTCGAACCCGACATCTCCAGCTTACATGGCAGACGTTCTATCCATCTGAGCCACTGACGGCATAGAAAAGAGTGGGACTGCAAGGATTTATCCCTCGCACGCTCCCCGTGATACATTCCCAGCGCCGGCCGCGGTGGTCTAGCGGTTCTAGGCGCTCAGTCCGGAACCGCGCGACTGTTACGGTCGCAGGTTCGAATCCTGCCACGGGCGTGGATGTGTGTGATGTCCTTAGGTTAGTTAGGTTTAATTAGTTCTAAGTTCTAGGGGACTGATGACCACAGATGTTAAGTCCCATAGTGCTCAGAGCCATTTGAACCATTTTGAACCACATTCCCAGCTTAATGTCCACACACTACATTCGTAGTGCCCCTGGCCATTACAATAATTACTCGCGGCAGGCAATCTTACCGAGTCCCGTAAGAGTTCCGGCAATGCGTGTGCATCCAGTACAAAAGAAGATCAATGGCCGGTTAGCTCAAATGGGTCTGAGCACTATGGGACTTAACTTCTGAGGTCATCAGTCCCCTAGAACTTAGAACTACTTACACCTAACTAACCTAAGGATATCACACACATCCATGCCCGAGGCAGGATTCGAACCTGCGACCGTAGCGGTCGCGCGGTTGCAGACTGTAGCGCCTAAAACCGCTCGCCCACTTCGGCCGGCGGCCGGTTAGCCTTAACTATATAAAGATAGTATCTGGTCTTTCGGACATGTCCGAAAGACCAGATACTATCTTCATATAGATACGTATATGTCACATATTTTGATACTCGCCAACTCACTCATCAAAGCCTACAGGGCACTTTCCGATGCTCTAGAATCACGAGATTTGGCAAGAAGAAAAGGATTCACAGTACAAGTACAAGGAAAAAACCGAAATCGCCAATTTTTAATTATGTCACATGAAAAATTCTTTTTGTCGTTTGTTATCCCACTGTCTCTCTATGCGTCCGTCAGTTAAGGTGTCTTTCCCTCAGGAACAGGTAGGCGTATCAACCTGAAAATCATGTCACACACTAAGGTCTATGGTCCCTTGGTGGTGTAGAAACGTTAAGCTTCTAAGTCAATGCTATCAAAAGATATGGCCATTGGTGTCACACATTTTGATACTCGCAAACTCACTCATTAGAACCTATATGGTTCTTCAAGGTGAAGAGCAAGTAAAGGAAAAATGTCAGAAATGGTTAATTTTTAAATATATCACTCGAAAAAAAATATTCGAAAGTCTTAGAATTCCCTCCAGTATCATGTCGATATCAGGCAAAAATCGTCGAGATTGTCGACTCCTGGGATGGACGAATTGTCTATGTACATAAAGTTCGAACGGAAGCCTCAGAGCACAAGTCCTGCGCACATCTAGCGTTATTTTTTTAAATCTACTTTCCTTCGGAACTTGCCCATACAGCCATCTCAACACTAGGAACGTTATAGTTTGTTTCAACAATTCTAATTATACATTAGTTTAAATCGTACCCTGGCACGAAGTGACAAAGGCTTAACAAGGAAGTGATACCGATATAAAACAAGTTTTACAACCACGGTATATAGAAAAGAGTAAACAAGGTGGAAATATAAAGCAGGGTACGCAGAGATAGCATACTATAAAAACACTCCTGGTAACATAATAAGAAATGATAAGCCGCCGTTGGTACATATTTGGGATATTCCTAGTTCAGTCCATATTAATAAATATATATCTAAATTAACAATAAAATATTTTTTGTGTGATCTGCAAGATGTATTTCAAAAGCTGCGGATAGAGACTGAATATCTCTGTAGGTCTAGAAGTGACATTTAGACGGAACGGGAGAATCGGAACAAAAAATGGTTCAAATGGCTCTGAGCACTATGGGACTTAACTTCTGAGGTCATCAGTCCCCTAGAACTTAGAACTACTTAAACCTAACTAACCTAAGGACATCACACAGATCCATGCCCGAGGCAGGATTCGAACCTGCGACCGTAGCGGTCGCGCGGCTCCAGACTGTAGCGCCTAGAACCGCTCGGCCACCCCGGCCGGCGAATCGGAACACTTCATGCCAACTGTTCTCCGTCTCAGATTTTGTCACTCTCAGCGACCCCAAAGTTGTGACGCTGCAACTGCCTGACGAGGTGTTGTTGTGTTATCTGTGTGAGTTGATGATTATTTGATCAATAACGGCATTGTAATTTTATTTAACCGCATTATGCAATACGAGACACGATCATAAACGTTTACTAAATATTTTGAATGTCACTTCTCTTCTACTCATTGCGTTACATTACAAAATCCTTGATTTAATTTCATATTCCCTGCTACAAATAATTAGCACATGTAAAGGTGACTGTCTCTGTAATGTACGTTACTTCCGCCTCAAAATTTATATCGTAGCAGTTAATCGGTAAGAGTCGCGCACGGTCGTGAGGTATCAGTACTGGAAGACAAACAATAAAACATTCCCCCTGTCACATCCTATAACTCAACAATCGCCGTGTTACTTCATCTTAGATTCCACTAAAATAAGCACCAACTTTTTTTTGTTTCATGGCCGAATTCACCAACGTCAATTAAAATTAAGCACATTTTAAAATATTAATGTCTCTGTAAGTATTTTTGTTTTTTACTGAGCGGGAAACCTACACTCTCCAGATGCTCTTGAAATTGTTTGATCTTTTTAGGATGCGACTTTAGTTGCTACATTCATGTTATTACGAGGGGACATGGTGAACCTGCCCAAATTATCCCCAGCCGCGACAGAGTGGAGTGAACAATTAGATATTAATGTGTAATTTAACGCCTGTATTAAATTTGTGGCTTTACATTTACATGTTTCTTGACATTGTAATATTAATTTGTATACAGTATTTTTGTCTTATACGTGTATATGCCATGCCATAAATAAAATATGTATTTTAAGATACGACTGAGAAGCGTAGAAGAAGAGATTAACGACCACTGGGTTAAAGGGTTGATATCAACACCACTCTCTTGATAATAATTGTATCCGCAAGAGACACATTTCGAGAAGGTATGTTTCCGCACAAAAGAAATATATGTGAGCACTCGCGAGGAATTTTGAGTTCTGCCCTCTATTGTCGGAAAATTGTAATTGATTGCTCCGTTGTTGTTGTGAAAGAGTGTTTGTAAGTTTTCTGCCGCCTTCAATGTTTGTCGACTCGGGCTGGCTTCATCTCAGTTTTCCCGCAAAGTTATTACCAGCAAAGAAGTCATCAGTTTTTGCTGCGATTCATAGTGCCCCTTCTGTGAAACCGGTACGACGACTGGCGAACAATCTTTTAAGGGGACCAGCTCATGAAAAACGACCAAAACTTTGAAAAAAATATTTATGCTCTATAGAAAACAACATTTTATGCACATTACAAAAATGTATAGTTTATGGACGTTTTCAATTTATGTTTGTTCGTAAACACAGTTTGAACGTCATGTTGCATACATGCCACGCTCCTGTCATTTCAAATTTCTTAAGAATATGTGACATATACGTGTTTTCCTTACTTGCTTCAGATTTCAGATAAGGTTTATTCTAGAAGGTTCTGGCTACTGTAACCTAAGTGAAGGAGTATCTAGAAGGCTGTGACTCAATTACAACTGAAAGTCTTATGATATACTTGCTTACTTCTTGTTTTCGGAATTTGTAACACGTGTGCTTCGTTGTTACTGCTGTGTTGATTTGTTTCACTATATGTGTTTTCTGTGTTAGAAATGCCAAGAATACAGAAATTCAACACCAAATTGAGGTTTCAAGGCAACTAGTTCAAAGCAACATCGAATAATACCGGTACAGATCATTTGGTCCAACAGCCACACACAGAAATTCGGTGTAGAGGCATACAATACACTCACAACCATTCCTTGCTTTTATAATAATTAAACTTAAATAAATGTCTCTGGCAAATGAAAATCTTTTTAGGATATTTCTCCATCGTCTATAATGGAATCCCAAATAAAGCTTCTACAGCCGCATAGGGGAGCGAATATCGTAAAGTGTATTTCTTGTACTGACATAATCTTGTTTAGTTCGCAGCTCCGTTGCAGTTCGCTGAATTGCTTACGACGGTTAAATGTCCTACAACATTTCAAGCTTATGTCATCCTGTTTAATCTATTGCTATTATTCCATATCACACACTATTGCAAATTAATTTACCGTCAACAATGGACTCATTAGAAACAGAAAATGGGGCAGTTTCACAAGAAATGCCAGTGATATCACACGTACAGTAGTTGCAGATCCGAGAATTTAATTACAACCGCACATATCATCAGATGAAACTTGTTACCTGTGTTACAGATTACGCACTAAATGTAATGAAGGTATATGGTTCCAGAGACCTTTTCAAGCCTCAAAAATCTATGAATGGAGAGTGAAGCGACGCATGAAAATTGGTACCAAGGGTGGGATTCGAACCCAAGTCTCCTACTCACTAGGCAGATGTGCTAACCACTACGCCACCCTGACAAAGTGGTTTTGCACAACTGCACACCCTACATCTACATCTACATTTATACTCCGCAAGCCACCCAACGGTGTGTGGCGGAGGGCGCTTTACGTGCCACTGTCATTACCTCCCTTTCCTGTTCCAGTCGCGTATGCTTCGCGGGAAGAACGACTGTCTGAAAGCCTCCGTGCGCGCTCTAATCACTCTAAATTTACATTCGTGATCTCCTCGGGAGGTATAAGTAGGGGGAAGCAATATATTCGATACCTCATCCAGAAACGCACCCTCTAGAAACCTGGCGAGCAAGCTACACCGCGATGCAGAGCGCCTCTCTTGCAGAGTCTGCCACTTGAGTTTGTTAAACATCTCCGTAACGCTATCACGGTTACCAAATAACCCTGTGACGAAACGCGCCGCTCTTCTTTGGATCTTCTCTGTCTCCTCCGTCAACCAGATCTGGTACGGATCCCACACTGATGACCAATACTCAAGTATAGGTCGAACGAGTGTTTTGTAAGCCACCTCCTTTGGTGACGGACTACATTTTCTAAGCACTCTCCCAATGAATCTCAACCTGGTACCCGCCTTACCAACAATTAATTTTATATGATCATTCCACTTCAAATCGTTCCGCACGCATACTCCCAGATATTTTACAGAAGTAACTGCTACCAGTGTTTGTTCCGCTATCATATAATCATACAATAAAGGATCCTTCTTTCTATGTATTCGCAATACTTTACATTTGTCTATGTTAAGGGTCAGTTGCCACTCCCTGCACCAAGTGCCTATCCGCTGCAGATCTTCCTGCATTTCGCTACAATTTTCTAATGCTGCAACTTCTCTGTATACTACAGCATCATCCGCGAAAAGCACGCCTCAAGCATGAACCATCTTTGGTGTGAATGTCCAATACCGGTCTGATGAATAAAGTACAATCTCTAGTTCAGCTTAAGGTATATTAACGTCTTTTATACAGTCAATGCAAGCTGCGGAACAGTCGACATACAACATTTCATCAACATAGTGATTCACTCTTTATCGTACTACTGGTACGCCATAGACTACCAACAACATGGCCGACGGAGGTTGAATAATGGTTAATACACAGAAAACTTATTCGGGAAGAAAAAGATTCTCCTGCCCCTATGACAATATTATTCAACTCTTTCTTGGTTTCCCTAAATCTACGCAATCGAACACCTGAGTGGTCCCTTAGAAAATTGCAACGTCAATTCAATTTCTTCCTCAATCCTTAGTCAAACTGAGCTTATATTCCATCTGAAAGAACTGGATTCTTTTAATATTTATTTATTTGTATTTCCTTTCAGCCTGTTATCTACATACAAGAACACAAAATGGTTCAAATGGCTCTAAGCACTATGGGACTTAACATCTTCCCTTCCCCGAGGCTCATCACTTCTTTGCTTCTGGAAGGTGGTTGTAGGTGGATGTTCGGTCGTGGTGCGTCTCGTTGTCATGATGAATGGCACCTTTTTGGCTGTGTCTCCACCATGTAAGCCTGCAATTCATAACCTGATATTTTGACTGTCACTCTGTTCAGCTTGTGTCACAGATCTTCATTCCTTTTATGTTATAGACTGTTGCAATACTAAATGTGCTGCTGACCTGGTCTCTGACATCTTGTCTCATAGCATACTTCCACACGATGTGACCCGGGATGCCGATTGCTCCACATCCGCAGGTGTTTGTGGTGCATTGACGTATTTTCAGTAAGTAGCTGGGATATGGACCACAGAACACTATCTTTTCAAGCTACGGGAATCACTTTACTGACATGGATAAACACACATTCTGTTAAAAATACCATTTCTAACTTAGTGCCAGAAGAGTACCATACAGTATCGATTAGTTATTCGAAAGTACTAGCGCACCTTGTGTGGTACTGCACAGTGGGTGGACAGAAATATGGAAACACCAAAAATACCATGCCTAATACAGTCTAGGAAAACCGTTGGTATTCAAAACAGCTACCAGTCGTCTCAGAATGTATGGTTCCCAGTGGAATCTTGTACCAATTGTATAGGTTAAATACTGTCTTTTGCAACTGTGATGAAAGTCTTATTAACACTAAACACATTGCATATTATTCTAAATCATCTTCAGTGGCGATTGTAATAATATGTTTTTTTTTTCCTCTTACGATTTTGTTTGATAGGATCATGAACAGTTGGCATACTTTAACATACTACTATAAACAGTATTAATTCTTGTCGTTACTCACGATTTTTTTGTTGTTTACGTCATTCTTCTTGCTCAAATGTGTGAAATCTTATGGGACTTAACTGCTAAAGTCATTAGTCCCTAAGCTTACACACTACTTAACCTAAATTATCCTAAGGACAAACACACACACCCATACCCGAGGAAGAACTCGAACCTCCGCCGGGAATAGCCGCACAGTCCATGACTGCAGCCCCCTATACCGCTCGGCTAATCCCTCGCCGCTCTTCTTGTTCTTCCATAGATTTTAGCACACATCAATTCACTACCAGAAAACAAATTCACGTTTTTGTGTTGTGAAGAACCTTTGTCATCTCCCCATTTCATGTGTTCCAGTAATGATGATGGAGATGGATAACGGTTACGCAACCTTCTCCCTGAAACAGAAAATCAAAGATTCGACAGGATTGAGATCTGGTGACTGTCACGACTAGGGGGATGCGACAGTTCATCCTGGTGCTCACAAAACGTGTCCTGGACGATGCGAACTATATGAACAGGAGGTCTGTCGTCTTGGAACAATAGCATCACCAGGGAGGAACAAACACTGTATCTCGGCATGGATTTGATCAGCCAAAACAGTGACACGATGCATGGCAGTAATGCGACCTTGCGACGATACAGCTGGCCAGACTATCACTGAAACCCCGCCTGTTTCACTGTTGGGACACAAACTGAGTCAGAAGTTGGAAACAGTTTGCAACAAGACATCCGATCAAATGACCTCCTTCCATTGCCCCATAGTGCGGGTTTTATGGCTTCGGCACCAAGTTTTCTTATTGCGGGAATTTCCATCACAGATGAGTGGTTTTGAAATTACAGCTCGGCCTGCAAATTCCCTGCTTCTGGATCTCCATTCGTGTTGTTGTGGTGCTGACAGGCATCGCGAGTGCGACATTCATTTCTGCAGTGACTTTTGCAGCTCTAGTCCTCTTATTTTTCGTCACAGCACTCTTCTATGTCCGTCTGCCTCGATCACTCATACACGCTTTCGTCCGCATTGTGACTTGGCGAACGATGTTATCCCGCTTTCCCCGTATTCCGTGTAAGTCCTCCATGTGGTGCCGCTTGAAACACCAAACACTTCGGCTAACTTCGTTACGGAAGCATCCAAAATACGAGCAACAATTGGCCCACGTTCGAATGCACAGAGCTCCGGCATAATGCACTCACAAATACACAGAACACCATTCTGACACTTGCAACGTATTGAGGACATTATACAGGTGCCATTTGTGGCCAAGTACAACAGCGCAATCTGCAGGCATGGGTATCGCCTGCATTTATGTTCAGACATGAATTTCTCGCGATGTTTTCATATTTTTGTGCAACCCCTGTACATAAAAAATAACATACATCGAGAATTTGGAGGGGCGGGGGGAGATAATCGTTCTAGAGCAGGCATTACATTTGGAAACTTGCCCGCGGTCTCGTGATGGCCACCGACAGTTTTTTGACCTTCGATCTCATTATCACCTCTTAGTGAATGCCGACGCAGCTTGGAGCAAACGCGTTCCTGATTTCCATCGGAACTAGTGTCCGTTTCCAGCATAAAGTTTTCCCGGTATGAGACAAGTGTGTGTGTGTGTGTGTGTGTGTGTGTGTGTGTGTGTGTGTGTGTGTGTGTGTTTTCCCATGTCCACCACGTGACGTATATCTACACTTAAAGCGGCAGCGGCGCCCAGAGGCCCTAGCGCCTTATCTGGTGGCGATTAGTCGGTAGGTACACCCAGTTCTCAAGAGCCGGCGCTCGTATCGCAACGCACACAATACTTTGGACAATGCCACTATCTGTCTTCGCCTTCAGCGTGACACTCACTGCTTTTCTTTCTCCTCGGCACGAGGCCGTTTACCAGCAGCTAATAGTGTGACGTCAAGATTATGCGTCTGACGACATTGCTACACTTCTTGAAGCAAAACTACATTCATAGGAGGTATATAATACACCTCCCGCAAATCTCAATGCATTTTATTGTGTTACACGGTGCACTCTCGGCCTGGTGGGGTCCTTCTTCAAGTGTAGTCTGATTAAAGAAGGTTTTTTTTCTTATTGTACACAACTCTGTTGACTGCATTGGATGAATTTGCAGCACTTTACGGTTTTCGACTCGTACGAGTCATCAATAGATACAGTATGGATAATTTGCAACAGTTTACGGTATTCGAACGGTATGAGTCATCATCAAGAGATATAGTATCTTGTTACAAATTTTAATAGGCCGAACAGTGTCCTAATGCCCATATTGGACACTTGACAGGTCAAATTGATGTAAAGTGACTGATATGGGCATTAGGTGTCTGGTCTTTCATGTTACTTTTGTAACAAGATAATGATTATGATGATGAATCCTAAGAGTCGGAACCGATAAGTTGGAAATACATTCAATATGATCCATAAATTTGCGAATAATAAGTTTTTTGAAAAATATATTGCGTGCTCCAATTTAGAAATATCAAATTTCTTTGTAGTTTGGCTATTTAAATAATTGCCGTGGCTCTGGAGTGAGTGAAACTCGTATAAGTTTTTTATTTCGTGAGTAGTATATTGAAAATACAAGGATAACTAAAGGCGAACGAGCAAAACGTTAACGAGAAAGCGTACCATGCAAAAGGAAGAATTTATCTTGTATTTGTAAGCCGCGGATTGAATAATGCAGTTTACTACACCACGGCATTCCATCACAACAACTCATCTACCGTAAGACATGCTCTTTTGAATACACACACAGGAAACAGATCACAAAGCACACTACCAGTTAAGTGAAGGTGCAGTATTTCATTGCATATTAAGGACAATTAATTACTTGCACTATATTTCACCATTAAAATTCTACGACTATACAACCGATGCTCAGTGAAATCCATAATTCTGGTTTGCAAAGATTCAAAGATTCAGAACTTGTGATTTTATATCTATACTATTCAGAAAGATGTGAATGCATATTCAGCTCAGTGATAGAACCATATTGGATGTTACATATACAAGAAAGGTTCTGCTAAGTTTTTCGGTAAACTTGACTCACAATTTCCTTGTTTTTTTCCATTTATTTTCATCCATATCCAGTTACTAGCTACTTCAATATCTAACAGATTACCTTCAAGTACACATTATCAAGAGATGTAAAGTTTCTAGTTCATTTTTGGTATTCAAGGAAATGTGAGTTTTCTATTTTCACTGAATGTGTCATATTTCATCTTTGTACGCTAAACATTTTTCAAACAGTAGCTTTCGATAGTCAGTATGTTACGCCACAGAGGTTCGGAATATAAGCACTCTGATAGTTGGTTGTAAGTTGGGGTAGCATTGTCGTTGCAGTGAGCATTCTAAGCTAAGCTAGAGAAAGAGTCGGGTATTCGCAACGCTACTGAGCGGCCTTGAAAGAAAGAATTTCATATTTTCTGATTATCTGAATAGCCGCATTGCAATTTGCGGAATACAGTGATTGAAGCACTAGCTGCTTAAAATAGCTGCATGTCCTTGCACTCCACTGCGCAAAGGTTTCTCTTTTCTTTCAACTTACTTGCTGTTGCGCTGCGTTTTTTATGTTTATCACTTTTAGCAGTACCGAGTCTCCGTTGCCACAGGTAAGCCATAAAAATTTATTAGGGTCAGCTTTACAGCACAGTCAGGTTAACAGTTAAATCATTCACAGTCAACTTTCTTTTTCAAAATTCAATATCAGATTCAGTTTAACTGAAGATAATTTCAGATTTCATTTTATATGCCGACAGTCTGATTCTCACACTACAGTGTTTCATTTTCATGTGTGTCATCACTTGTTTTGAAGTTTCCTTGGTTTGATTGCGTATGTAACTTCGCAGGAAAATTAGTCGAAACATTTTGCTGTTTCAAAATTTGTTTGGTAAATTTATGTTGCATTTTTATCCTGTTGGCTAGTGTGTTGGAATTGTTACGTATTGTGACGTCACGCATTGTAGCATTGTTCAGTTTACCGCACAATACTTAGTTTCATGGGATAGCTTATTTAGTTTATAATTTTGATTTTCTAACTATTTTGGAAAAGTTAGTTAAAAAACGATTATACAGCTTCAGTTTTGACAAATCATTCATTAAATAGTGTTTTCGTTATTACACTACTTGCATTGTTCAGCATAACAGTAATACACTTGTTATAAAGAGTAGCAGTTCAGGTTCAGGTTCAGTAGACAAGATTTATTAAACATAGAAAAGTTACAGAGTTCAAATTTCCCAGTAGTGAAGGGCCAGGACAGCATTGTGTAACGGAATAATTGTCGTTTACTTGTGATTGAAGACACCCATTAAGTGAACTCCCGGTGCATTGATTACAAATACGTCGACGTCTGTTGCTGAAGTATAAAATTAAGATAAAATATGCAATATTTGTAATATAAATTATTACAAAGCAAGGAAAAAAAGAGAGAACTCGCAAGTAGTATTCAGAACCTGAATTATCATCAATAAGGTTATGACATTACCAATTGCTATGTGAACACTGGTTGCTTCAGATTCTATCAAAGTATAAACAAATTATTTATGATCTTAAGTATTTTCTTTTACTGGAAACAAACATCTTTAGTAGCAGCCTTTCCTATCTCCTTCGTTTGGACGTGTTGTTTGCTTGCATAATGCATGCCACCAGAGGTTCCAACACAGTGTTTCTTGCTTAATACTCACTTCCCTTCGTTTCATAACATGTTAATGTTCATAATACTGGATAATTTACAACCATTCGGATGGAAATAACAATGAACTTTAAAGAGTGAAAATATTCCACTATTTAACGTCTGCGTTAACACCTTGTGAAATGCCTCATGCCGGAAGAAGAAACTGGGCAAGAAAACTGATGCCTAACAGGCCACTGACACTGAGAAGCCAAGCCGATGAGCAAATCTAGTACTGAAGATCTTTTTATTCAGCGAAACGAAGCAGCTATGATGTACGAAAAGCTTGTTGGTACTTCTACAGACAAAATGTGAATGAACAATGTAGTTACACGTATTATTAAGTTGCTACATAAGTTCGTAGATTTGTTTTGCATGTTGGTATTCCGGCTGCTATGGTGTTATCTATCGATTGTCATGTTTTATTTGTACTTCACTATTACTATTTGATTTTACATACTGTCATTTTGTCATTTGGAGTATTCAGCTGTGGACGCTAGAAAATGGAGTGCGAAGTGGAGAACCGGGAACATTCCGATATATTTTTCTGTGAGAGTTCAGTAGAGTGGCGGCAACGGCGGATGCAGCCAGAAACATTTGCGCCGTGTGTGGGGATATGGTTGGGTAGAACACGGCAACTAAATGGTCTTTTTTTCGTTTTAAGGAGATTCGTTCCAACATTAGTGACTCTCTACATTCAGGAAGGCTTTCGGGGTTTGATGAAGATCGTTTACTCCAGAGTAATCCTCTCAACTGTACTCGATAACTGAGAGATGTCATGAACTTTGATCATTCCATTATCGTGCGACATTTGCATGCGATAGGGAAGGTTCACAAATCGTGTGCACAGGTAAAGCATACTCTTAGCCAAAATCACAAAAATTAGCGGCTGCCCATGTGTGCATCGCTTATTGCTCTTCATCAATTGTATCGTGAACAAAACCGACCATTCCTATCCATTGTCGCCGATGGTGACGAGAAATTGTGTCTTTATGTTAACATCAGGGAAAGAAAGAAATGGTTTAGCCCAAACGAAGCAGCAGCTCCCCGTACAAAGTCCTGTGCCCATCCACAAAAGGGACTGATATGCATCTGTTGTAACGGCGACAGTGTGGTGTACTATGATTTGCTTCCCCCCGAGGTGTAACCATCACTGTTGACATTTATTGTCAACAACTGAGATGTGTTGCAGACGTAGTACGAGAACAACGACCAGGAAGATAGCGTCAGGTGTTGCTACACTGCCGGACGCTGTGGCCGAGCGTTTCTAGGCGCTTCAGTCCGGAACCGTGTTCTGTTAAGGTCGCAGGTTCGAATCCTGCCTCGGGCATGGATGTGTGTGAAGTCCTTAGGTTAGTTAGGTTTAAGTAGTACTAAGTCCAGGGGACTGATGATCTCAGTCGCATAGTGCTTAGAGCCATTTGAACCATTTCGTTGCTACTCCACTGTAACGCCCGGCCGAATTCTGCTGGACTGACAAAAAAAAAAAGCTACACGGGAGTTGGGTTGGGAAGTCATTCCACACACACCTTATTCAACTGATCTTACGTCCTCAGATCTTCACCTTGTCTGGTCTGTATCGAACAACCTTCAAGGAATTTCCTTTCCGGATGAAAACGCGATCCGAACATGGCTCGAGTCGCCGCAAAAACACGTGATTTTCGCAGTCACGGAATCGGAAAGTTACTTCAGCGTTGAAAGACTGTTGTAAATAGTGAAGGAGAATGTATTATTACCGACTAAAGTCTGTGTTTGTATATCTGTAGTGTTAGGATAAACGCTAGAACTTACGCACTAACCCAATATTATTGCCGGCCGCTGTGGCCGAGCGGTTCTAGGCGCTTCAGTCCGCAACCGCGCTGCTGCTGCGATCGCAGGTTCGAATCCTGCCTCGGGCATGGATGTGTGTGATGTCCTTAGGTTAGTTAGGTTTAAGTAGTTGTAAGTCTAGGGGACTGATGACCACAGATGTCCCATAGTGCTTAGAGCCATTTGAACCTAATATTATTCAGACGCTACATAATTTTTTACGCGTCGTCGCTTTCTAATCAGTAAGTGTAAAAATATAAACATATTTCTCAGTAAAGTTACAATACCGGCTTGGTGACGTTAAATTATAGTTGCTGTTGGTAAATATTTGTAGCAATTCATTTAGGAAATAAATAAAACATGAAATTATTTGAGCAACAGAAGGTAAAGAACATAACAATGAATAATTCAAATTAGAAGATGAACCAGCAATTATTACAGTATAAACACCTTCGTCGCTGGTGTAGTTGCACGATGAATTACAGTCATAAACCGATTTACTGTCTTCTGTTGATCCGATACTGATCTTGCAAAGAGCAGGAGCTGCAAAGCACACTGTGCGAATACATTACCGATATTTCGTGACTACGGGAACCTGCACGTCAGTGTTGCCACGTCGTTCGCTGTAAGTTATTTATGGAAACTAAAGAACACACAAGTTAGGATGTTTGGAAGGTATTTTGAATTTCGTTGCTCCCGAATAAGAGTCGTTATTCTCCGGATGAAGTATTCACACTAAACTTGAATACAAAATTTGCATCGTCACTAATGAGAACATCAGCTTTGCAATATGAGACAAGGTATCATTTATATATTATAAGAACTCATTCGACAAAGTTATAACCAATTCCTTCCCCCACCCGTAGAAAACAGGGGCTACTGCTTCGTCTACAACTACTTCAGTGCCGACGGAATACCGAATTCTGATCTTACCTATTTTATATTAAAAAGGTTCATATTATTTTATACATGTCTTTAAATGCCTAAGTTTAGTATTTTTGTATAAAGGGTTCTAGCGGAGAAGATGCGAAAATTTAAAAATTACCATTGCTGTCTATTTCCACTGATCAATGTTTTTCAATCATGAAGATTCATTGCTACAGAATGTGTGTATAGTCTTGTCGACAATTTCAGACTTCCAAATATTTTGATATACATACAGTACCAACCTTACTGTACCCTTGGGATGTCCCAAAATAATGTGTACACTCTTTGAAACAGAATATCTCTTTAATTAAAGGAGACAGAAGTACAATATTTTTGGATAATAATTTAGAATGCGGTGAAAAACATAACAATGCCTTCTTTTGTTTTAGTGTTGTCAGCAAACATGGCGTTATCGTCTGAGCAACGGAAATGGCTGCTAAAGTGTTACCGGAAAACAGAGAATGTGAGAGCGGTACTCCGATGTTGGAGAGCTGTATCTGGAACACCACCACCCACAAGAGTAACAATTACAGAATCAGAGATAAGTCTGAAGTCGAAGGAACGGTGCACGATATGAAGAAGGGACATAGCGAACGAAAGAGAAGTTCAACAGACAATGAAAGTGTTGATGAAATAACCCAGGCATACACACGATCCCCGAAGAAATCTGTGAATCAATGCTCTCGTGAAACTGGGATCTGCAGAAGCATAGAATTCTGCGGTCTCAGAACTTCAAGCCTTACATTTCAGTACTTGTCCAAGCACTTAACAAGAATGGTCCTGACAGGCGATGCGAATTCTGTGAGTGGTTCATTAACATATATGAAGAAGAGCAACGTTTCCAAGATCGAATTATTTGGCCACATGAAACGACGTTTGTACTTGATGGGACAATAAACTGCGTGTACTGGCCCACGTAACCGAGCAAAGGCATATTAATCTACCATGAGTAATAGTCTGGTGTAGTCTGTCTTCTAGAGGGTTAATCGGGCCGTACTTCTTTGGCAACACTGTCATGGGCGACTCGTACTTGGAAATGTTGGAAATGATAACTCCTGGTCTTAGCGTTGTGTTTGGAAATGAAGATTGGTTCAAATGGCTCTGAGCACTATGGGACTTAACTTCTAAGGTCATCAGTCCCCTAGAACTTAGAACTACTTAAACCTAACTAACCTAAGGGCATCACACACATCCATGCCCGAGGCAGGATTCGAACCTGCGACCGTAGCGGTCGTGCGGTTCCAGACTGTAGCGCCTTTAACCGCTTGGCCACCACGGCCGGCGGAAATGAAGATTATTACTTTCAACAAGATGGAGCGCCACCTCACTTTCACCTGGATGTGACGGCATTTCTCAATCGTACATTCCTTGCCAGATGGACAGGACGAAGACAGAGTGTGGAGTACCTCGCTCGATCTCAAGATTTTTAACTCCTCTAGACTTCTTCCTGTGGAGTATTCTCAAGAACACAGTTTAGGCTGCGAGACCACACACACTAGATGATCTTAGAGAGCAAATTGAGCAAGCCCGTGGTGTTAGGCCGTTGGAAACAATAAAGTTGGCATGTCGCTCAGTCGTAAGTCGTTGTCGACGGTGTATTGCGATGGACGGACACCAGTTTGAACATTTACCACCTTAAGTCGGACAATGAGGCACCTAACACCACTAAAATTGTATTTCTAACCCCTTTCATTAAAGAGATGGTCAGTTTCAAAGAGTGTATACATTATTTCGGTACACTCTGTATAATCCCTTGAGATGTCTATTGTCAACAATTAGTACTTTTCAAAATAACATCAATTTTCCGTTGTTTCTTGGATGTTGTTGCTGTTAAAATTAAAAGGGGACCACAGTTTCATTAATATCACCTCAGTTCAGTCACATCATATACGATGGTCATTCCAAAAGGTCGTGACAACTGTGGTATGTCGCGCGAACATGTGGCAGCACCGTAATCGCAGTAAATACACTCCAAAGACCGTGTCAAACAGTACCGAAATCAACCAACAGATTGCCACCGTGTGCGAGAATGGCTCGATACCAGCGTCTGAAACGATTAGGTTGAGCCTGGACGTGCTACAACAAGGACTGGTACAGCAGTGGAGGTGGGAAAACCCTCCCCGACTTACTCTAGTCATCAAACCTCAATCCATGCGACTAAGACTTCATTCACAACTAAAGAAACCATTGCGTGGATGACGCTTTGCAGACAGGATAGATATCCTCACGGCATTTCGGCGACAGGTGGCAAATTGGTTCAAATGGCTCTGAGCACTATGGGACTTAACTGCTGAGGTCATCAGTCCCCTAGAACTTAGAACTACTTAAACCTCACTAACCTAAGGACGTCACACACATCCATGCCCAAGGCAGGATTCGAACCTGCGACCGTAGCATCGCGCGGCTCCAGACTGTAGCGCCTAGAACCGCTCGGCCACAAGGCCGGCGCGACAGGTGGCACACATTGATAGCAATGCCAAATGCATTCAGCGCCTTCCCCATCGTTGGCAGTGATGTGTGGATGCACTGGGAGACTATTTTCAAGGACAGTAGTTGATGTTGATTCATTGTATCATTTGTACTCGTGTACAGTGAATTTACAAATAGTTTCAATGCATGTGTTTGATTTCAGTCTTTGCCGTGACCTCTTGTATTGGAATCCTATGTTATGTAGGCATCCAGATACACAGTGCCTTACTGGTCTAATGCACGTCGTCGAATTACCATGTTGATGCATTATTGCAAGAAATATCATAGTAGCCATAACTTATGGAATAACCCTCGTACACTTACTCAATGACATGGCTAGCTGCCCAGTATCAAGTGGACGACACAAGATACTGCATAAGAAAAATATATCAACCAAATCGTTTTTATACTGTTATCACACTATGTAAGGTAATACTAAGTAGAAACACAGCGTATGATTCATTAGAAAATCAGGTTAGTTCCTGAAAACTGTTGTGGAATTAAATCAATACATATCAAATGAAGCAGAGTTGGTTTTGCTGAAACTATCTTCTCCCAAAGCCAATTTTCGCTAACATAATATTACAAGGCAAACTGAGTGAGCAGGATCGACTAAAGAGAGCAGTCATGAAAATCCGTGACCATTTACTCGACCTGAAGGGTAATAATACACAACAACAATTTTAAATCAAATTAAAATTATATCTTCTTTACACGTAATACACCGAAGAATCCCTTATGAACATCATGCGATCGTAAATTGTGCACAGTTGCCTGTTCCGAGATCCATCGTTTACTAAGCCGATGGACGTCTCTTTTGTCGCCTGGCTTTTACAACAGGAAGACTTTTAGTTTTCTATGGCAGTGCATGTCTCTGCTTTCATTGACAACTACGTGGCACGTGGTTTCGTGTAATAAATAAAGATGTCACACGTTATCCATGGAACGAGCAAAAAAACTGCAGTACAATACGCAGCGGAGCTGTTCAGAGTCAAAGCGCTGCCTTCCCTAACTTCTAGAAGTGGTACGCGGCCTTGAAAGAGAATATCTGGCGGTCTCTGTCCACCCGCTTGTTATAACTTTAAGGCGCCTTTTAAAAATCCTACTAAATACTGCCGCCGCTAGGCTTTATCAACTGATACGCAGGAGGAACATTTGCAGCTAACAGCCGGCCGCAGTGGTCTCGCGGTAAAGGCGCTCAGTCCGGAACCGCGCGACTGCTACGGTCGCAGGTTCGAATCCTGCCTCGGGCATGGATGTGTGTGATGTCCTTAGGTTAGTTAGGTTTAAGTAGTTCTAAGTTCTAGGGGACTGATGACCACAGATGTTAAGTCCCATAGTGCTCAGAGACATTTGAACCATTTTGCAGCTAACACCCAAACTCAACTGTTCACAGCCTGCAGGAAAAGGCATTACAGCACCGAGTACCGGTTTACCCGACTATCAGGACTGAGCGACAAAACGTCCACGGATGGACACTCGATAGAGAAAAAAAGAAAACGAGCTATAATGGCATCGGCACAAGAAGACGTAATATTGAAGTTCATCCAAACGCATATATTACAGGACAAGCACCCCCGACATAGATTTTTTTTTATTCGTGTCAGAAGCACCATGGATACAGGAATATAAAAAAATGAATAGCACACAGAAAAAAATTAATTACAGGCATATGAAAAAATATATATATAAATATATATACAAATATGTGTGCACAGAAACAAAATGTTATAGGCATTTGGCCCATAAGCGGGCTACGTCGACAGCATTTCGGGTTGCCAACATCAGATCCTCTAAAGTGCAGTGTGAAGGACATTCAGGGCAGTTATACATGTGCTGGGTCGTCTGCACCTCTCCACAGTCGCAGAGATTAGACGTTGTAGAATATCCCCACTTCAGAAGGTTATCTCTTGACCGTGCAGTGTTGGTGCGTAGCCTGTTTAGTGATCTCCAGACCACCCAGTCCTCATCGTAACCTGGTGCCAATTCTTCCTTTGGTTCCATCCAGTGCCCTTCTCCCGACCGCTTCCATTCTCCACCCTAGATCCAGGTTGGTCGCTAAAATCTTCGGTTGCTCTGAGAAAACTGCGTCTAGATTTCAAGCGTTTGGTGGCTGGCTGAGTTTTGTGGAGGAGGTGGCTCTCTGCCATCTCAGCCCTCGCTCTTTCACTATAGGCTGCCGCTTCTCTTCGCACTGCAGGAGGTGCAATCCCAGCAAGATGGTACAGCTTGTCTGTTGGCGTCGGTTTCAGACATCCAGTGACGAGCCTGCAGGTCTCGTTCAGAGCAATGTCGACATGTTTAGCGTGGGTAGAGTTGTACCAGACACTGCTTGCATATTCGCCTGCTGGGAAGCAAACTGCTAGTGCTGTGGTCCTCACTACCTCTGGCTTTGCGCCCCAGGAGGAGTTCGTTATTTTCCGAAGAATATTATTTCTGCCGCTCACCTTCATTTTGGTGTTAATACGTCAGAGCCCTGTCTAGGGTTACTCCTAGGTATTTGGGGTTAACGCAGTGTTCGAGGAGTGTGTCCTTCCAGAAGACACGCAGCTTACGGGATGCCTGCTTGTTACAGAGATGGAAGGCGCAAACTTATGTTTTGCTAGGGTTCGGCTTGAGTTGATTGTCGGCGTTGTACTGACAGAGCATGTCTAGCGCATCCGTGAGCTTTGTCTCAACATCCTCAAAGGAGTCACCCTGTACGGCCATAGCACGGTCATCGGCGTAGATATAGTTTTCCGTACCAGCTGGCAGTGGTTGATCGTTGGTGTATATGTTAAAAAGTAAGGGTGCCAGTACGCTGCCCTGAGGGAGACCATTTTTCTGGGCCCGCCACCTGCTATGCATCCCTTGGAATTCCACAGAGAACCTACGGTTCTCTAACAGACTTCTAACTGTGGATGTGAATTTAAAGTCCCTGGTAATGGCATACAGCTTCTTCATTAGCAGTCGTAAGTTGACGGTGTGATATGCGGCTGTCAAGTCTATAAAGGCGACACCGGTTATTTTCCGGTTCTCATAGCCGTCTTCAATCAGCTGCGTGAGGTTAATTACCTGAGATGTAGTGCTTTTCCCTGGGCGGAAACCTGCTTGTTGGGGGATTAGGTAGGGTTCTATGGCACTGGAGAGGCGATCCTGGAGTATTCTTTTAAAGATTTTAAAGATATGGCAGAGAAGTGATACGGGTCGGAAATTTGTGGGGTCATCAGCATTTTTGCCTGGTTTTAAAATGGCAATAACTTTAGCCTTCCTCCAGATTGTGGGAATCTGACATGTTTCCATGCAATTGTTAAACAGTTTCAGTAGCCATTGTTTAACGTTGGGACCAAAGTGTTTAATCTGTTCAACAAAAATCCCGTCCAGGCCCGGGGCCTTCCTCAGCTTGCATTTCGCTATGGCTTTGTCCAGATCTGCCATTGTGAGAGGGGTGGTCAGAGTAGAATTTTCTTGGTGTTCAATCCTGTCTATTTTGGTCTCCGACTTCCTGATTTTGGTGTCGGGTTTCCCATTCTTGAGAAGCTGGTGGGCTATTTGGTCGGCTGTGACGGGAGCATGTCCTGGAGAGAAAGTCGGGTCATTGTTGAGACGTTTAAGGAGTGTCCAGGCTTTCTGACTGCTCCTTTTCATGTCCAGTTCCTCTATTGTCCCCAGCCCGACATAGATGAGATGGGATTTACAAACAACAGACTCAAGATCTCTCATCTGATCTGTAGATTACTTAAAATGAGTAAATATGTTCAGTATACGACGTTAAGCTGTAAGCAAGAAGAAATTAGAAACGGTTTGAAATTATGCTAAAAATTTGTCGGAAGTCATGAAGTGCTTTCACTAACAAACATGCGCTCCGTTTTACGCAAACGCTAGCTTCTCACCATATCAATTTTTACGTCATATCCCCCGTATTCTGTGTCGTACTACAATATACGTTTCCAGGTACTTTCAGTGGTGTATTCACATACTGCTTCAAAATGTGCTGCGAATACAGTTAATAGTACAGAGGTAACAAATTAAAACGTCATGCCTTCCGAATGAGCCGTGACAGGCGATGTAGATGCAGAGACAAACAAATGATTACAGTTACCGAAAAATTAGATGATTTATTCAAGATAAAGAGCTTCACAAATTGAGCATGTCAATAAAGCGTTGTCTACCTCTCGTCCATGAGCAAGCATTTATTCAGCATGGCATTGCTTGATAAATATGTTGGATGTCTTCCTGAAGAATGTCATGCCAAATTCTGTTCATTTGGCGCGCTTAGATCGTCAAAATCCCGAGCTGATTGGAGGGCACTGCCGATAATGATCCAAGCGTTCTCATTTTGGGAGAGATCCGGCGACCTTGGTGGCCAAGGTAGGGTTTGGCTGGCACGAAGACAAACAGTAGAAATTCACGCCGTGTGCGGGCGGGCAGTAACTCACTGAAATTGACACCCAGGATGGCTTGCCAAGAAGGGTAACAAAACGGCGCGTAGAATATCGTCGATGTATCGCTGTGCTGTAAGCGTGCCGTGGATGACAAGCGGGCTCCTGCCGTGAAAAAAAAATGACACCCAAACCATCGCTCCTGGTTGTCGGGCCGTGTGGTTGGCGACCATCAGGTTGCTACCCCACCGCTGTCTGAGGCATCTCCAGGCACATCAGCGCTGCTCATCGGGGCTCAATTCGAGGCGGGACTTATCAGTGAAGACAATGAGAGTCCAGGCCGAACTTGACAGAATTTGGTTTGATATCCATCAAGAGAACATCCAACATCTCTATCAGCCAATGGCAAGCCGGAAAACTGTTTATATAAGGCCCAAAGTTGGACCAATACGTTATGATTTGCTCTATCTGTGAAGCTATTTCTCTCTAATAATCATCCAATATTTCTGAAATTGTGAGCATTTGTTTGTCGCTGTATGTACATCACATTCCTTCGTGGTGCGCCGTTTTGTTATTTGTCTTAGAGTTTATACTAACAAGGGAACCTCCCCATCGCACCCCCCTCAGATTTAGTTATAAGTTGGCACAGTGGATAGGCCTTGATAAACTGGACACAGATCAATTGAGAAAACAGGAAGAAGTTGTGTGGAACTGTGAAAAAGTAAGCAAAATATACAAACTGAGTAGTCCACGGGTCGCATAGGCAACATCATGGACAAATTGAGCTGAGGAGCGTCGCGGTCCCGTGGTAGCGTGAGCAGCTGCAGAAGGAGAGGTCCTTGGTTCAAGTCTTACCTCGAGTGAAAATTATATTTTCTTTATTTTTGCATAGTTATTATCTGTCCGTTCGTTCATTGGCGTCTCTGTTCACTGTAATAAGTTTAGTGTCTGTGTTTTGCGACCGCACCGCAAAACTGCGTGATTAGTAGACGAAAGGACGTGCCTCTCCAATGGGAACCGAAAACATTTGATCGCAAGGTCATAGGTCAATCGATTCCTCCACAGGAAAACACATCTGATATATTCTATACGACACTGGTGACGGCATGTGTGTCACATGACAGGAATATGTTGTCGACCCACCTAACTTGTACACTTGACGAAGGGGTAAAAAGATTCTTCTACCTTGCCCGATTTAGGTTTTCTTGTGGATGTGATAATCACTCCCAAAAAAGTGATGAAAACATAAGAGTTTGTCACATAAGCTGAAAATAAAAAATTAAAATTTTTACTCGATGGGAGAATTGAACCAAGGACCTTTCGTTCCGCAGGTGCTCACATTAACACGAGACCACGGCGCTCCAGGGTTCCCAGCGTCCTTGACGTTGCTTATCTTCCCACAAACTACTCAGTTTGTATATTTTGCTTATTTTTTCACAGTTCCACACAACTTCTTCCTGTTTTCTCAATTGATCTGTTTTCAGTTTTTCAAGACCTATCCACTGTGCCAACTTATAACTAAATCTGAGGGGGGTGCGATTGGGAGGTTCCCTTGTAAGCAAAAACCTGTTTTTCTTTCATTATTTTGTAGGGCGCGGAGTGCCAGAAAGAAATAGTTTCGTAAAAGTTTGAAATTATGTGTAAAGATTGTTGGAAATGGCACAAATATTGGATGCACACTGATCAGACAGTGCATTATGACCGCCGATCTACTATCGATACAAATCCGTCCAGGCGATAGCTTCGTCTGCTGACGAGGAATGAGTGTTAGCCAGAAACACGCAGTGTGCATGTAGTACCAGTGAGTGTAGAATGGGAAAGGCGCGCGATCTATCTGAGTCTGACCAAGATTGTGATAGCTCGGAGGCTCGGCACGAGTATTTAGGATACCGAACGACCTGTGTGGCGTTCGGGGAGTGCTGTCGTTAGTGTCTTCAACGCCTGGCGAAACCAAAGTGAAACCGCGTCCAATCATGGGGACGAGCGACTACGCCTCATTGCAGATGTCGGACGTTGTAGGCTGGGTAGACTGGTGAAACAGGAGAGGAGGCAAACTGTCGCGGAAGTAACATCAGACTTTGATGCTGGGGAGAGTGCAAGTGTGTCCGAACACGCTGTGCACCGAACACTCCTAACGATGGGTCTCCGCAGCCGACAGCCCAGTCAGGTGCCAACGTTAACACCACGACATCCGCGAATACGACTGAAATGGGCACTTGACCGTCAGCACCAGATATTGGCGCAGTGGCAGAGTGTTGTATGGTTTGATGAATCCCAAAACCTTCTTCATCATGCAGATGAAGGGCGCGAATCCGCCATCTTCCAGGGGAACAGCTCCTTGAAAGCTGTACTGCAAGACGAAGACAAGCGGGCAGCGTCTCCATTATTCTCTGTGGAACATTCACGTGGGCATTCATGGGTCCAGTGGAGCTCGTGCAAGGCATCATGACGACCAAAGAGTATCGTACACCGGTTGCAGACCACGTACGCACCTTCATGACGGCAGTGGCATTTTTCAGCAAGATAATACTCCATGTCGCAAGGCCAGAAGTGTGATGGAGTGGTTCGAGAGACACAGCGGCGAGTTTCAATTGATGTGCTGGTCCCCCGACTCACCAGATCTGAACCCCTATCGAACACATTTGGATTGTGGTTGAACGTGGCGGCAGAGCTCATTGTCTCCCTCCCCGGAATTTACTGGAATTAGGGTATTTGCGTGTGCAGATGTGGCGCCAACTCCCTCCAGCAACCTACCAACACCTCACTGCTTTCATGCCACGACGCGTCGCCGCTGTTACCCGTGCCAAAGGTGGATATACCGGCCTTTAGGTAACGGGCCGTAATGTTCTGGCTGGTCAGTGTATACAGGGTGAGTCACCTAACGTTACCGCTGGATATATTTCGTAAACCACATCAAATACTGACGAATCGATTCCACAGACTGAACGTGAGGAGAGGGGCTAGTGTAATTGGTTAATACAGACCATAAAAAAATGCACGGAAGTATGTTTTTTAACACAAACCTACGTTTTTTTAAATGGAACCCCGTTAGTTTTGTTAGCACATCTGAACATATAAACAAATACGTAATCAGTGCCGTTTGTTGCATTGTAAAATGTTAATTACATCCGGAGATATTGTAACCTAAAGTTGACGCTTGAGTACCACTCCTCCGCTGTGTATCGGAGAGCACCGAATTACGTAGGGATCCAAAGGGAACGGTGATGGACCTTAGGTACAGAAGAGACTGGAACAGCACATTACTTTCACATGCTAACACCTTTTTATTGGTCTTTTTCACTGACGCACATGTACATTACCATGAGGGGTGAGGTACACGTACACACGTGGTTTGCGTTTTCAATTACGGAGTGGAATAGAGTGCGTCCCGACATGTCAGGCCAATAGATGTTCAATGTGGTGGCCATCATTTGCTGCACACAATTGCAATCTCTGGCGTAATGAATGTCGTACACGCCGCAGTACATCTGGTGTAATGTCGCCGCAGGCTGCCACAATACGTTGTTTCATATCCTCTGGGGTTGTAGGCACATCACGGTATACATTCTCCTTTAACGTACCCCACAGAAAGAAGTCCAGAGGTGTAAGATCAGGCGAACGGGCTGGCCAATTTGTGCGTCCTCCACGTCCTATGAAACGCCCGTCGAACGTGTATCACACCCCTCATGGAAATGTACAAGTGCGTCAGTGAAAAAGACCAATAAAAAGGTGTTAGCATGTGGACTTAATGTGCTGTTCCAGTCTCTTCTGTACGTAAGGTCCATCACCGTTCCCTTTGGATCCCTACGTAGTTCGGTGCTCTCCGATACACACGATCGGACAGCGGAGGAGTGGTACTCAAGCGTCAACTTTAGGTTACAATATCTCCGGATGTAATTAACATTTTACAATGCAACAAACGGCACTGATTACGTATTTGTTTATATGTTCAGATGTGGTAACAAAACTAACGGGGTTCCATTTAAGAAAACGTAGGTTTGTGTTAAAAAACATACTTCCGTGCATACTTTTATTGTTTGTATTAACCAATTACACTAGCCCCTCTCCTCACGTTCGGTCTGTGGAATCGATTCGTCAGTATTTGATGTGGTTTACGAAATATATCCAGCGGTAACGTTAGGTGACTCAACCTGTATAGTCCGGCTATCTTGCGCGCCGTGAGCTTCGCTGTCCCAGAACATACGAACAGTTTCTGACTTAAATATTTGCCTTACTGTGTTAAACCTGTAACGTAAGATGAAAACAATATGACAGCATTTTAAATTATTAAATTCCACCAACAATTATGTGAAACATCGGAAAAATCAAGTTTTTGTTTCTCCTAGAAGCCGTAAGATAGGCAGCCTGCAAGTGAGGCAGTGGACCAGGTTAGCCATTTACTAATATAAACGTCTTACCGACTCTTGAGTATTGCTCATCGGGTTGGGACTCTTAATAGGTAGGTTTAGGAGAGGTGGTAGAGATGATTCAAAGAAAGACAAGTACGTTTCGTCACGGATTCGTTGAGCTGTGGTCGTCAAACTTTTTTACTCAACAGCCAATACTGACATCTTGGAGCAGCACCTCTGGCCTAATGCGTACCGATCTCATTATTGATGGTAACCTACATAAACTAGTGTGTCCAGCTGTAGTACGGGCACTGTAAGTTGGCCGCCACTCCGCAAGCACTGATCGTATGAAGTCCGCACCATACGGAACACTTCGTGTCGACTGTACTCTGTTTCATATTGGCCGCCGCTCTCAGCGACCCCTAAGCTGTGATACTGCAAATGCCCGAAGAGTGTTGTTCTGTAGTCTGTGTATGCGGATTATTAACAACAATAGTTGTACTTATGCAATATGTGGCACGATCGTACATTTTTACAAAATGCCTTGGATGTCATTCTTTCTTCTTCTCATTGCATTGTATTACGGCTGTCTTAATTTAATTTCATGTTCCTTCATGTATGTAGAGCATCTCATGATGACTGTCTCTGTAACGCGCATTCACGAATCCAGGCTACTTCTGTTTCAAAATTTATACTATAATAGCTGACTGGTACGCGTTATTAGTACTGGAAGAAAAACAGTAAAACAGCAGACCCAGAAGAAGGCCACAGCAACCATGGCCGAAATGTTGGCTTCATCAGTGGTAGGCTTTTTACAGTATGACGAGGTACCAAACACAGAACACTTTTGCGTCAACTGATACTAGATGCGTAAGCCTACGCAATTATATGAACGATAAAACATTCCCCCTCTGGTATCCTCCAATCCTGCAGTGGCCGGACTACTTATCCTTCTCCTCCTGACGTAAGTGGCTAACTGTACTTAGCTAACGGTCGAGTTCACCAATGTCAATTAAAATGAAAGATATCTTAAAACATTAATGTCTCTGTAAGTACTCTTGCTTCCTGCTGAGCAAGAAAACTACTCTATTAATGTTAGTTATTGGGCTGTTAGTTGCTAGATGCATATTAGTATACAACACGGCTTAGGACCGTGGGCCGTAAGGATACTTGATTCGGGCCGCAGCAGTTTGACGACCACTGGCTTAGACAGCACGGCGGCTTCACGCAGAAGCTCAGGCAGTTCCAACAGCAGACGATGCAAAAGCATCAGAATGCATCACGCAGAGGTACAGTACTGAATTTCGGAAAAAAAGATCCCATTTGGAACCTTAGGTAATATCCAAGAAGCGTTGTATATCGAAGTCGCGGCCTGGCTCTGACCGATGTAACTCTCGAGGCACCAAATATTGATATTGTTTTCTGCGGTCGATAATGGAAAGTCGTATAAAGTTGTTTATAGTGATGACTGAATCCGGTGCAGTATCGATTTCAAATAGTCTCACGTGGAGGAAGTTATAACAATTTCGTTGGGAGTATGGGTTACCAAAACCGCGAGCAAAGAAATTGCGTCGACTCTCATGGGAAGATGTGTGTGACACTCTTTAAAAAGACCGCCGATATAGACTTCCTTTTTCAGTTGCACTGCACAAAATGCAAGAACAGGACTTCCATCAGCAAAAACACATTTTTTGATACCTTCAAAATGACCGTCGAGAACAGTACCACAGGGTAAAAAGAATACACATTACAAGCCACTACGTCGGAAACTGAAGTGTCAGAGAATGCTGTTTGCGACTACTATGATTTTTGTCGCGAGGTATACTACGTTCTTGTCATGAATGAAAGTGTCCCTATCGGGCCGGCCGCGGTGGTCTCGCGGTTCTAGGCGCGCAGTCCGGAACCGTGCGACTGCTACGGTCGCAGCTTCGAATCCTGCCTCGGGCATTGATGTGTGTGATGTCCTTAGGTTAGTTAGGTTTAAGTAGTTCTAAGTTCTAGGGGACTGATGACCACAGCAGTTGAGTCCCATAGTGCTCAGAGCCATTTGAACCATCTTTTTTGTCCCTATCGGTGGTGGAAACAAGCTTGCAGAAGTTGATGAGTCAAGTATCGCCGCTCGGAAGTACGGGCGAAGACGTCTTCTGAAAAACTAAATAGAACCTAGATGGATTTTCGGAGGTATTGAAAGGGAGACTAGGAAAGCCTTTATACCTCAAGTATATTCTAGGGGTGGGAAAAATTTAGTACCCCTTATAAAGCACCAAAGTTATAACTGACGGCTGAAACTCTTACAAAACTTGGAAAAAAGTGGCACAGGTCACAAATTTATGAACCATTCCATTGAGTTTGTATCTTCCGACGATCCATCGGTCCACACCCAGATAACTGGGCGGTTTTGGAAGTCTTTGAAATCCTCAATTAAGAGAGAGGGGCCGACCGGGAGACGGAGACGAAGTATTATACGTTTTCTAGTATCCATACTTCCACAATTTACGGATGTCTTACAAAACTTTTCTGTGTGAGACTCTGACGGTGTGTCTGATAGATATGTCAAGAGTGTAACTTGGCTAAAAAAAAAAAAAAAAAAAAAAAACTTTTATTTACAAAACGTTCGTCATTTGTAGTCAAAAATGGGTCAAAAGGCTCTAATCACTAAGGGACTTAACATCTGAGGTCATCAGTCCCCTAGACTTAGAAATACGTAAGCCCAACTGATCTGACATTACACACATCCATGCCCGAGGCAGGATTCGAACCTGCGACCGTAGCAGCAGCGCGTTTCCGGACTGAAGCGCCTATATCCGCTCTACCACAGCGGCCGGCCATTTGTAGTCGCTCTTGTCAACGCTTTATGCAGTATCCGCATTTGCCGCCTCGAGAGTAGCCTTTCGATATAGGTCGATTGGAGGCAGATCACGACTTCAACATGTAACTTTTTTTTCTTTTTTTTAAAAAAAATTACTGATTTTTAGCGATAGTCAATAATTCCCGTGCACCGTTCGTGAATGGAACAGACAGCTGGGGAAACGATAGTGGTGCGTGGAAGGCCGTTCATGGAAGGCCGTTCACGTAAATGGGGTTACAGCGAATATTTTTGAGTGTAGATCTGTCTCAACATGAGCCTAAGCTATCTAATTATTCCAACCTAAACGTCTCATTTGGAAACAGTGCGCCTGATGCACGATGGCTTTATTTCTGCGCTGCCTTGTGCAGTGTCCGAACACACACACACACACACACACACACACACACACACACACAAGAGGGAGAGAGAGAGATGAAGATGTAAGTACTCCGTTCTGGCGAGTGTATTGACGTGCCCAGCCCTGAATACCGAAGAGGTCAGCAGTTACAAACACTCTGCTGTCCACTTTCTTCGCATCACTCAGAGGTGTGCCACTTTCATAAATGCCCATTACCACACCATCTGTGGCAGCAGACGCCGAAGTTGTATGCTGCATAACATTTACATTAACGTATTCACCCTAATGTCGACACTGTCTTAAGTAAATGAATTATCTTTCTAATATTGAGGTGATAAATCATTTTATCTTTTCATATTATTCCCAAATCCATGAGTATGTAGATTTTCTATTTTAACTTTCCTAGCCGTGTGAACGTCTAACAATAAATGTAACTTTCAAAAGAGAGTCTTTACTTTTGCATTTCAGTGAAACTTTTAAACTTTAACCCTGACACGTGATCCAACTTCATGCTCAATAGTGGCTGTATGTAACCATTAATTGTACCGCGTATAAAACTTCTGTGTTAAAAGTTCCGACGTGCATAATTACGTGCATGATATGCGGTCCTTATGAGACAGGATTAAGAGTGATGTTTTCTTTCCTGAGTTCATGCATTTACAAGGTACTGAAACAACAGTAGCAAACAGTCAAACAATGCGAGTTAGGAAAATTTACAAAGCAAAAGTGAAAATTAATATGTGTGCTGCAAATTTGCTGAATTCGTCGCTAAATGAAATGCCACTCGTTCACAAATCAATGACTTTACTTGACGCGTTTCGGGAAATACCCATCGTCAGACAGTCTGGAACCAAAACACAAATGACAGAAAATATACAAAGGTATAAAGAGCAACATGCCAAGAGAACAAGCATTACAAAGCTACGCGAGCGGTTCTAGGCGCTTCTGTCCGGAACCGCGCGACTGCTACGGTCGCGCGCGACTGCTACGGTCGCAGGTTCGAATCCTGCCTCGGGCATGGATGTGTGTGATGTCCTTAGGTTAGTTAGGTTTAAGTAGTTCTAAGTTCTAGGGGACTAATGACCTCAGATGTTAAGTCCCATAGTGCTCAGAGCCATTTGAACAAAGCTACGTCAATATTGAGAGCTGACATACGCCCCATGATCATCTAGTATTCAGATGCGTAAATACACACTGATACAGCTGTCATGGGAGACTAATTTTAAAACTACATCATGCTTTATAGGTAGACAATTTACGCCCCCAGAGGACGGTGCAGCATACATAGGTGGTGCCACACAGCGGCGAAAACAAAATGATAAATCTCAATTTATTTACATAAAAATTGTTGAACATAAAACCTAACTTTCAGAAAGGTATGCAAAGCAAGGAAGTTAAACAACACCACGTAAAACAATTTTGACATTGTTATGGAATAGACGTACAAAATAATAATATGTGCAAGATATACAAATCAATTATACAGAATCAAAATTATGCACAAATGACGTTTGACAGAAAGTGTGAACCATACCACATAGTGATATACAGGGTGAGACACTAACGATTCTCAGATAGAATAACTCCGAAAGTATGATAGTAGCAGAAAAGCTTGTGGGACAGATCTTGCATGGGACATATGACGTTGGTTTTCTTTGCTAGATGGGATCGCGTCAAAGATATGGTCAATTTTGTTTTTTTAAATGGGATGCTATAAATTGGTACTTATTTTCTGATAGCGGCTATCGAGACAAATCCAATGATGTGTAACAGTAAGGTCTTTGAAGGTCAACGAAGGTCAAAAAGGTGGCATGAACGTCCATTTACAGAAGGTGTTCGAAGTGATGACCATTGGTATCAATGCAGTGCTGCAATCTTCTTATCATGGGTTAAGTGGTATTACATATCACTTCGTCACTTATCGAAGAACATGCTCTGACAATTCTCTCTCGTATATCGTGCAAATGGTAAATATTCGCCGAATACGGCGTACCCACCTAACGTGCCATTGACATGTAAACATCATTCGACGGTTTCGCAATACAACACTAGTAGGAAAGGTAAGACTAGTATCGTCGAATCAAGCGAATGTGAATGATGTATTCCTTCGAAGAACAAGCCGATATGCTTCTCATTTACGGAGAATGCCAACGAAATTCAGTGAGAGCTAGAAACTTACACGCTGAAAGATATCCTCAACGTACCCTAAAAGTCGTACATTTAAATATGTGTATGATAAATTGAGAACAACTGGATCTTTAACGCATCGGAAACATATCCGTCAAAGGAAAGTTACTAACGAGGAAACGGAAATTAGTTCTCTTGCCACTGTGGTTCGAGATCCTTGTGTTAGTTAGCGTCAAATCGCAAGGGAATCTGGCATGAGCCACAGTAGTGTTGTTCGTGTTCTGCATGGCCAAAAAGATCATCCTTACCATATCAGTCTCCACCAATAATTAACTGGTACGGATTGTATGCGTCGCACTGAATTCTGCCGATAGGCTCAACTTCAGATTCAGAGGTATGACACATTTATTAATTTGATTTCATTTACGGACAAGGCTACACTCACGAATGATGGAAATGTTAATTTGCATAACGTGCAACATTGGGCAACTGAATATCCATGTTGGCTGCGGCAAGTTGCACACCAAAAACCGTGGTCAGTGAATGAATGGTGCGGGATTCTGGAGGACAGAATTATAGGTCCTTATTTCATCGATGGAATCTTGATGGTAGGAAGTACACCACATTCCTGCAAGAAACATTAGGGCTGTTATTGGAAGAAATACCTTTAGGAACATGGAACAGAATATGGCATCAACACGATGGCTGTCCGACACATTTTTCGCTGATGGCTAGAAATGAGATGCAGAGACAATTCGCAAATCGTTGGATTGGTAGCGGAGGAGATGGTCGTGGCCGGCTCGTTCGCCAGACTTGACGCCTCTGGATTTTTCTTGTGGGGAAGACGTTCCAACTACACCTGAAGATATGCGAGAGAGAATTGTCAGAGTATGTGCTTCGGTAAGTGCCGATGTGATACGGAATACCACTGAATCCGTGATAAGAAGATTGCAACACTGCACTGAGACCAATGGTCATCACTTCGAACACCTTCTGTAAATTTACGTTCATGCCTCCTTTGTGACCTTCGTTGACCTTTAAAGACCTTACTGTTGCACAGCATTGGATTCGTCTCGATAACCGCTATCAGAAAATGAATATCAAACTACAGCACCCCATTAAAAAAAAAAGAAAAGAAAAGAAAAAACGAAGTTGACCATATCTCTGAAGCGACCCCACCTAGCAACAAAAAACCAACGTCATATTACGACCCCCGTTGTCTCAAGCAACTTTTGTGCCACAAACTTTTGAGCTCCTATCATACTTTCGGAATTATTCTAGGCGGCGATTGTTAGTGACTCACTCTGTATATGAAAGTCCAATGATAAAAAACAGTCGTGGCGTACGACACGAATACAAGCAATCACAGAATCAGGTAATGGAACTAGTATCACTGAAAGATACTAAAATAAATCAAGAGAAAGTTGAAATACATAAAATAATGTAACAAAGTCCCAGGAGAAGAAAGCAGAATGGAGGGCGTGATAATGCTTTGGAAATGCTTAACAGTGAACAGAACAAAATATTATAATAAATAAACAAGGATGTCAGGAACTCAACCCTTCACAAAGCACATCAACTGCAATATGTACGGCAAGCCTACTTTCGCATAATGAAACATAAAAATGTGACATACGTAGAATTAGAGCAGTAACTCCCGCCCTCACAGGACACAGTGAGGGAGATCGTACAAGTGAGAATGTTAAAGTAAGTAATAAGTGAAGTACTGTGCAAAAAAATGGTTCACATGGCTCTGAGCACTATGGGACTTAACATCCATGGTCATCAGTCCCCTAGAACTTAGAACTACTTAAATCTAACTAACCTAAGGACATCACACAACACCCAATCATCACGAGGCAGAGAAAATCTCTGACTCCGCCGGGAAATACTGTACATAAGGTAGAAAAAGTAATAACAACTCATTAATGAATAAATTAAATACAAAATAACTTTGAGTGCCAAAGCTGTCAGAGCCCCAATCCCTCAAGGAAAACACGTATCAAATGTGTGCGTAGGAACAATGCAGCTGCCTAAAATAACATAGAGCAAAGAAATTAATACAAAGCTTAGGTAGAATAAAGGAAAGAGCAACAAGCATGCGCAAAAATATTTATGTATTTATCGTAATTAATAAAAACGAAGAAAGTGAAAGGTGTAACAACCAACAGCATGGACGAATACGTGTGTGTGGAGTGGAGTAGAGTAGAGCAGATGGGAAACACACAAAAAAAATGTTCAAATGTGTGTGAAATCTTATGGGACTTAGCTGCTAAGGTCATCAGTCCCTAAGCTTACACATTACTTAACCTAAATTATCCTAAGGACAAACACACACACACCCATGCCCGAGGTAAGACTCGAACCTCCGCCGGGACCATCCGCAGGAAACACACAGAATCGCAGTGTAGTGTTTCCTCAAATACTGGCGTCTTGAAGACGTCTAGCAGCATTTTCTTTAGAGACCAACAATTTTGCAGCACTAATATTAATTTGTAGTGTGGTTGCATTCTTCCTGCGTGACTTTATATCACAACAACAAATCTGAAAATGTTCCCTAAATGCGACATCCTACTTTCTGCAAAGCTAGCGCACGCTATAAATTACCTTCTTTAACATATTCCAAGTAACAGCAACAGCACTCCTAAATTAGGTCTCTGCACCAGTACACACGTGTGCTTCCAAGTTCCAACCACGCTCTACATCCAAGCCTCTTTCTCACGCAGACTGATTATTTGACAACAATATAAATTATCAAATCAGGAAAAACTCAGGGAAAGTGATATCTGTAGGCACCATCACATACAAAACTGCCACTTCTCATTCTGCAACAATCTTTCAGCTATAATACGAGGTGCATTCAAGTTCTAAGGCCTCCGATTTTTTTTCTAATTAACTACTCACCCGAAATCGATGAAACTGGCGTTACTTCTCGACGTAATCGCCCTGCAGACGTACAAATTTTTCACAGCGCTGACGCCATGATTCCATGGCAGCGGCGAAGCCTACTTTAGAAGTCTGTTTTGACCACTGGAAAATCGCTGAGGCAATAGCAGCACAGCTGGTGAATGTGCGGCCACGGAGAGTGTCTTTCATTGTTGGAAAAAGCAAAAAGTCACTAGGAGCCAGGTCAGGTGAGTAGGGAGCATGAGGAATCACTTCAAAGTTGTTATCACGAAGAAACTGTTGCGTAACGTTAGCTCGATGTGCGGGTGTGTTGCCTTGTGAAACAGCACACGCGCAGCCCCTTCCCGGACGTTTTTGTTGCAGTGCAGGAAGGAATTTGTTCTTCAAAACATTTTCGTAGGATGCACCTGTTACCATAGTGCCCTTTGGAATGCAATGGGTAAGGATTATGCCCTCGCTGTCCCAGAACTTGTACACCATTATTTTTTCAGCACTGGCGGTTACCCGTAATTTTTTTGGTGGCGGTGAATCTGTGTGCTTCCATTGAGCTGACTGGCGCTTTGTTTCTGGATTGAAAAATAGCATCCACGTCTCATCCATTGTCACAACCGACGAAAAGAAAGTCCCATTCATGCTGTCGTTGCGCGTCAACATTGCGTGGCAACATGCCACATGGGCAGCCATGTGGTCGTCCGTCAGCATTCGTGGCATCCACCTGGATGACACTTTTCGCATTTTCAGGTTGTCATGCAGGATTGTCTGCACAGAACCCACAGAAATGCCAACTCTGGAGGCAATCTGTTCAACAGTCATTCGGCGATCCCCCAAAACAATTCTCTCCAATTTCTCGATCATGTCATCAGACCGGCTTGTGCGAGCCCGAGGTTATTTCGGTTTGTTGTCGCACGATGTTCTGCCTTCACGAAACTGTCGCACCCACGAACGCACTTTCGACACATCCATAACTCCATCACCACATGTCTCCTTCAACTGTCGATGAATTTCAATTGGTTTCACACCACGCAAATTCAGAAAACGAATGATTGCACGCTGTTCAAGTAAGGAAAACGTCGCCATTTTAAGTATTTGAAACAGTTCTCATTCTCGCCGCTGGTGGTAAAATTCCATCTGCCGTACGGTGCTGCCATCTCTGGGACGTATTGACAATGAACGCGGCCTCATTTTAAAACAATGCGCATGTTTCTATCTCTTTCCAGTCCGGAGAAAAATAATCGGAGGCCTTAGAACTTGAATGCACCTCGTAGTACCTAATCACACGTTATTTAGCAACGACAGTCTTCTGTCAAGCGAGTGAGAATGATATTGCATCAAATGTTTTCCCATTACATTTTTAAGCATTATCAACGGTCATAATTTTTTCTTTCATCACGGAAGTGTTGGTCTGTTGCAATTTTCTACCGTCTCTTATTCATACCATACCGTTATATATTGTGTTGCCGTAACAGTACCAACGACTTATAATTTGGCCTGTGATACTTTTTTTTTCTTCGTGTCATCAGTCTTCTGACTAGTTTGCTGTTGCCCGCCACAGATTCCTCTCCTGTGCCTACTTCTTCATCTCAGAGTAGCACTTGGCATACTACGTTTTCAGTTATTTGTCGGATATAGTCCAGCATATCGTGTCATGCTGTCTACCAGAACAATGTGTTTTAAGTGCAGTGTGGTGAAACATTCCGCAACAGACAACGAAATGACCGCCAGTGTAAGTTATATACATGAACTAATCAATATTTTGGGGCGTATTTGAATGATGTTTCTTTTTTTAGTCTACATAGTCTCTGAAAACACAGTAGGACAAACACTCGATGGTGCAAACAAAACGGAATAAACCTGTTGGTCGTTGCGACAATGACAACATGGTCAAGGAAAAGTTCTCGTCCGGTTAACGATACCTGATCTGATAGACCTACCAGGAGGTTAAATACTCTAATATATCTCTCCTCCCTTTGTTTAATCCAATTTATTATTTCAATTTCCTTCGTTGTTAAAGCATTTTTATTAGGTCGCTTTCTTGTCTTTCCGATGAGCTACAGACTTGAAACTTTCAGCATAGCTCAGAGATCGATGACAATGCAGTATTAACATGCTTTCTTGTCTGGTGCGTGGCGGAGAGTGCTTTGTGTACCACTGCTATTTGCCCCTTTTCCTGTTGCATTCGTAAATATTTTACATTAGCCTCCGTGTGAGCGCGATTTCATCTAATCTTTACCTTCACTGCCTTTCCGCGACATATTCGTAGGACGAAGCAATATGTTGGTTGACTTATTTGAAGTTCACCATTGCTTCGGTAATGTGAGTTCCAAATGATTGGCATTCACACTGCCACAACAAAGACCATTGTAGCTCTACTGGACGATGTAATACGATGGGGCAGAAATACTATAAGAGTGTCGCAACATTGATTTCCCCTACATATTTTAGATAACCATTCGAACAAAATTGTACTGACAAGGGGAGGCCGCCAATTGCGAAATTCAGATTCGATTCATACTGCGCATAATAAAAGCTCATGGCCAGAGGTGTAATGTGGCAAAGCACCAAGATGCACTTCTCAGCCGTTGTCGAGAAAATCGACAGTTAAAAGAAACCGTTGCGGTGAAATACTCTCGACGATTAGTAATTTTCTACAGCGTCGTGGCGCAGCGGTGAGCGCTCGGGTTCGTAATCCGAATATCGCCGGATCGAATCTCGCGCCATGCAATTTTTCTTTATTATTAGCTTTTTGTAATTCAAATATATATATATATATATATATATATATATATTTTATTTTTTTTTTTTTTTAACAGCGTGTCCCAAAGCTCTCCCGTCCGCACTGACTTTCGACAATGTTGTAAGTTGCGCTAGGGACCGCATCTACCTTCTTTCGAAGTTAGCAGGCAACTACGCTGTTATCCGGCGGCTCGTTTCGGCGCATTCAACATCTGTCATTCAAGTGTAACGAGCGAGTAACGGAGTTTATATTTCATACCTGCCACAGCAAATTTGTGTTCGTGGGGTCTCTATTCTAATTCGAACGTTTGACTTACGCTATACGTATTCGTTTCGGAATATCGTTCTACGTCTTCCGTTAACTATGCGTGGCTAACATTATGAAGACAATTAATAACATTTGTGAAATACCACTTTGTTTGCGGAAAACATAATGATGTTCGAAGTCGCCAGTTTTTCCACGACAAACGACTTTCAACAACTTATCATATGCATAATTGTTGCAACTGATTGCCGGGAATTATATATATATATATATATATATACATATATATATATATATATTTGAATTATAAAAAACAAATACTAAAAAAAACGATGCATAGCGCGAGATTCGATCCGGCGATCTTCGGATTACGAACCAGAGCGCTTACCGCTGCGCCACGACGCTGTAGAAAATTATTAATCGTAGAGAGTATTTCACTGCAACGGTTCATTTTAACTGTCGATTTTCTCTGAGAAGTGCATCTTGATGCTTTGCCATATTACACCTCTGGCCATGAGCTTTTATTATGCGCAGTATGAATCGAATCTGAATTTCGCAATTGGCGGCCTCCCCTTGTGAGTACCGCTCCGGTCAGAGATGCAAGACACGGAAAATGATTGAAAAATACGCAGGTCGAGTTTCACATATTTCACAGCACAACTATTTGTCCCATTACCTTGAAGAAGTCGACATCAGGAAGTGTTTCAGCGAGGCACAAAGCAAGCAGCTGGACTTTAGCCCGGAAGCATGAACCGGAAGAGAGAGCGGATAGCTGTGTATACGTTCTGCGCCGCAGCTAGTGGAAGAAAGTCCTGCTCGATTACTCAAAGCGTAAAAAGTCTGAAGTAAGTAGACACCGCTTGTGAGATGGAGAAACTGGCATGGGATAAGAAATCCTGGAAAGGATGCAGCATCAAACCATTCCCAAAAAAAGTGCCTTAGATGCAGCCTTGGTATTCAAAATATACAAGTCAAATCACTAAAAATATCCGCAAATTCTCACGTTTTCTTCAACTGTTAAGCCGCACGCACACACACGTGCCAAATTTCCATTATCTATCCTTGTAGCGCTAAAAAGTTTCCTACGAAGAGATTCCACGTTAACAACAAATAGCACTGTGCGTTGACAAAATCTTGGTGAGTTGTGAGTCACTTGATTCTAAACAGGAAGCGTCAACAGATTGCTGTGTACGTTAATCAGACCAGTAGTCGACCTTTCAGTTTTAGAGGTCCTTGACGAAAGGAGACCAAGGCACAGTTCCAAAGGTTAGCATCTCGTAATCGGCAGTTGAGACTTGAGGAATAACGCGGAAGCTTCGACGAAGTAGCATGATTCCGTCTTCTCGTTTGGCGAGCTGAAACTATGACGGCAGTAAGGATCAGGTGTCTGTTCTATTAGTCCTATAAATAAATCATGAAAATTACGGATAAATGAAACTACAGAGTGATATTTTCTGCTAAGAGTTGATCTTATATACTAATACAAGGGAGCTATTAATCATCTAATGTATAACGAATAAATTTCATCTTATCGTATGTACAGCACTGAAATATATACGAGTGAGAAAACTTTCCGTGGTCACTGCTGCCCCCGTTATCTTTGTCGCTTGCTACTGCCATGGCTCTTTGATCTTGTGTGTCACAGTAACTGTGATACGCTTCATCTGGTGCATTCCACGCAGTACATTCGATTTTATATAATTCAACGTGCAAGGGACCTAACAAAAAGTTGGAAAAATTGGAAGTTTGATTAAAGGAATGATCGATTGATCAGGGTGGCATCATGAAAAAGTCAAAATAAGAGTTCAGCTTTAAAAAATAGCGCTTTAGTTTCAAAAACGTACACATTTCTATATAAAGGGAAGCACACACTAACAGACAGTCCCGAAATTAAAAGAAAGTTGAGGTTTTTACCATAATTACTTTTTATATATTTTAACGTTTCAACGGAAGACATTGATAAATATCCGAGAATACATCAGGAAAACTTCAGTTTCATTCATTTTTCTATGTTGAACAAACGGTGTCATAAACGCTCACATATTCCGCACAAAACAAAGTTATGCCTTTTTTTTTAGTTACTGAGTCCAGCCTCACTAGCGCCTAATTCTTCAGTGCAGAGACTAACAGTGAAGTGACTGGGTAAGATGTGCGTTTCGTCCTCTGCATAGACTAAACCATTTCGATAAGCATTATTCGGAATATGGGAACTCATCTCGTCAAGTCCGCTTCCTTTCTCCGTATAATAAGTTTCAGCAATATTAATTTTTTCTTCAGAATTTTCGACAATCTGCATGACGGAATCCTGAAACGTTCGCAATTTTTTTTCAGTCCATGGCCTCAATAACCTGTTTGTTTTATGGGAAAGTGAAACACTTGTACTTCCTTTAAGTCAATAATGTCTCAGGATGTGCTTTGTTGTGAAGACAAAGGACTGTCGCGAAAGATAAACGACGAAAAAGTTATCTGTACAGCTGAGGAAACATTTAGAGTTACCGGATCTTAAACTGCTGCTTACTTCGAATTATAGAGTGCTTGCAGAACGGTCTGTCATGGCAATCGGTTCAATTTACTGATTTTTTTTTTTTTTTCGGCGGACAAGGTAAAATTTTCGATTTATTGAGAAATACGACCAAGAGTCGAACGTATTTCTTAATTATCACACACATATTTTTTGCTTTTAGTGAGACAGGAGGTGTCATTTTCAACAGATTAATTTATTCCACAGTCACGGAGCTCAACCTCCTTCATCATCGGTTAATTGTTGAGACGCCCAATTTATTTTTCAAACGTCAGAAGACACACCCATATTTATGTCAGTGATGTATCATTTCTAGTGGTTTAAAAGTTCTTTACGATAATGCTCGCATAATCCAGCACAGCTTAATTGCCTACAAAATATTTTTCGATTGTGTTCTGAAGTATTTTATTGTACTACCGCTTTCTGTCAAAGACCAATTCCCAACACTTATTTCATGTGTGCCGCAGGGGAGTGTTGTAGGACCGTTGCTATTCACAATATATATAAATGACTTCGTGGATAACATCGGAAGTTCACTGAGGCTTTTTGCGGATGATGCTGTAGTATATCGAGAGGTTGTAACAATGGAAAATTGTACTGAAATGAATGTAGACAAGTGTAATGTGCTGCGAATACATAGAAAGAAAGATTCGTTACAAGCATATTATTTAAATGTTCCAGTCCTTTTAAAACAGATGTTACAATAATTTTAAAGATTAAAAGTATACAATAGCGAAGTCCAAAAACTGTGAAAAATTATACCACTAAGTCACGGTGTCGCCTGTAGTGGACGAGCCAAACTTGGATTTGAAAAATCTAATTTTGGTTTCCACTATAGTGATATGTATAGTGAGCCCGCCACTTCCTGTTCCTCTTCTGTAATGATTTCGCTAGGCACTGGCCTCTCGGTTAGCAATTGCACGCAGTTCTAGATCGCTGTCAATCTCAGAGACATCAAAACTAGATCGACCAAGAGACTGCCCGCCTAAATTTTTAAAATATTGTAAACATACAGCGAAAATATGCATCGTCACTAGTTTTTAGTTAAAATATACAATAACCGGTGAAAAGGAGCCAAATATGCAAATGCATATGCAACATGCAAATGCATATAATCCGGTTTCTACCCATGACTTCTGTCACCTCGTACATTGACTCCACATTTGCTAACGGTAATGCTGTGCGGGACTCTTAACAGCGTGAGGCGTCCGTGCTAATCGTACATATGTTATACGGATAAGCCGCTTCTGATCGGCAGTGCGTATCGTTAAAGATGAGACAGCCGACAGACACGCGATAACGAACGCAGCCTGGAGACATGTGACTCGCAGCGAGTACGGACAAAGAAGCCGCGAGCAGATAGGCCAGGCAGCGCGCATGCGCAGCGCCGGCGGTACAAACGGCTGCGTGCGCCGGACAGCTGACTGCGGTGGCGATAGCGGCACACAGCGGGGGACGGCCGGCGCCTGATAAGACGCCAGTGGCCTGTTTATGGCGCACCACAAAGAGCCGCCTTGTCTTCGCCTCTCAGCCCTACGAATGCTCGGTTTCTCCAGGTGTGCATTTCACGAGCTACTTGATCGGAGCAACTCGACGAATCGAGACGACATCTACAATTTGGGTGGGTGTAGCGGTGGGGTCCACCGCCGGAAGTGTTTTGAGAATGAACACATGGCCCAAGCAGGCTGTATTGTTTTTATTATCTGTACCACTGACCCGTTTCAAACCTTGGGTAATTTTCAAGCACGTATATTAAGGGGAGGTTTCCTATCTTTGGCCCGAAAAAAGCATGTTCTTTGAGAATTTTTTTCTCGGGATGTGTTATAGATATGAATGTCAAATTTGCTGAAAATGTTTATTGATATTTCCGCTACAAATTGGAATTTTTTCGACCGGAAATGTTGAAGATCAAAGGCCGAAGCGCCGTCGAAACGAAACAAAATTTCGATGTAGACCTCCACGCGCGGTGTCACAGGTCAGCCGGCTCGTCTGAAATCAAAACTGAGTTGACGTTAGCGAAGTATATAAGATTCTTTAGGAGTTGTACCTCACTTTAGTTATTTGGACCATAGGAAACAAAATGGCGGCCATTTGAAAAAAAAATAGGGGTCTTGTCATCGATTTTTCGACTTCGTCGTCCTAGTAAAAATATTTATAGTTGATGGATCAGATTAAAAGTGGTACAACTCCTAGACAATTTAGTTAGCTTCGTCGTAAACAAAGAATCATGCCAATCGGTAGATTTGAAGTTACCATACCGCGCAATAAAAAAAATCATTTCGAGAAAAACGCGTTTGAAGTTTTGATTACGTATAAATGCAATATTATGCAACTTACGTTCAATCTGCTATTCCGGGTCCATAAACTAGTCCTTCCTCTTCCTCACAGAGGTCGTTCTGCTCGATCTGGGTGATCCCGCGCTTCTCCAGAGCCGCTCGTACGGCTGGTGACAAGCGGTTTTCGGACGCTTGAATCCGATGGTCGCCTGAATGCTTGGAGAACTGCGTCGAATAGAGCCCCAGGGTGACGTCCACCGTTGTCATGGTCTTCAGAATAGCTGAATACCCTTCGTTGTAACTGCTCACTGCCAGGAAAGTCGCAATCTCCACAGTCTTCGACACCAGAATGCAAACGCTTGCTGCCTAACTTCTAGAACACACGCGTTCAAACTTTCATTTCAGTTTTGTGTGTTTCCTCCCAAGCACAGGTACAATGACTCGTCCTCCGAAAGAAAGAAACTGGTGCGTGAAAAAGGCCGATTTCAGGCAGGTGCATTTTTTTGTTCAACCGCGAATGACAAACATTTACGTTGCGTATTCGGAAAAACCGTTTCGGGGATGGACCCTAAACACTTTTATGTATCCAAAAATGCAATTTTTAAAAAATCGATTTTTTAACCAAAAGATAGTAAATCTTCCCTTAAGCTTCCAGCTTCATTTACACTGTAATACAGCGCAGGTACTTGTGGACAGGAATACGTCTTACTTCTGCGCTTACGTGGGACCAAAACAATACAGTATTGTAAGTGACTACGTCTAAGAGCCGACAGAAATACAGATGTTCATGTCGGCTAATAGCCGTAACGATGTATAATATTATGTCGGTTTTGTGCCGTATACGTAAGGAAGTAAGACGTCCACACGCACCGGCGCTCTATTACAATGTAAAATGAAGCTAGAAGATTGGGATATGTGCTTGTAAACGACTCTTGGTTTGAAACTGGACAAACGTACAGGTAATAAAGACAATACAGCATGCTTGGACCATGTTTTCGTTCTCAATCTAGTGGGTTGACTAATACGTCAGGTAAATTTCCATGAAACAATATAACATTTTTGTTTCGCTTTCATGATTGGCAATCTTGATTATTCCAAGAATCGCATAAAGAATTTCAACAATGTACAGTGTACATTTCATTGCTGACAGCTGTCTGAATTGGTTAGTGTGTCGCTTGCGACTGAGGACGGAAAAACCGAGTTTCGTGCTGTTACTAAACATTTTATTTTAAAGGGTTGAACTGCCACACAAATCAGAACAGAATTGGATCAAGTTCATGCGGACTCTGCATCATCACTGAATACCATTTCCTTTTTTTGTACAATTGAATTTCAATGTAGTTGGACAAGCGCCGAAGACGAAGCGCACTCGAGCTGTGCAGTTGAAGTCAGCACAAAGGAAACGATTGACAAAATGACATGGTAAAACAACACCACCGAATAAAAACTCACGACATTGCTGAAATTGTAGGCATTTCGTTTGAGCGAGTGCATAATAGCCTGCACGGAGAAATGGCTATGAAGAAGCTGTGTGCGAGGTGGATACCGCGATTGCTCATAGTTGAACATAAAAGCACTCGGCACAGGATTTGAATACAATGTCTGGCGATGTTTAACCGCAATCCGCAACACCTTTTGCATCGATTTCTGACTGTTGATAAAACCTGGATCCGTTAAAACGCAACCAAAGGCAAAACGGTAGTAAAACAATGGAGAAAGGCTGGTGAAATTGTACCGAAGAATGCAAAGGTCATTTTGTCAGCTGGAAAGTTGAGGGCCACTGGTTTTTTTTTTTGGGGGGGGGGGGGGGATTTTCAGGGTATAATCCTCATAGATTACTTGGAGAAAGGTAGAACTATAACTGGATCCTGTTGTGATTCATTGTTGGACCGTTTGAAACTTGCATCGGCTGGAAAAAGACCAAGGTTGGCACAAAAAAATGTGCTCTTTCGCAAGGATAATGCACCATCCCACTAATCAGCGATAAAAACCGCGAAAGTGCATGTACTGGGCTTTGAAATGCTTCCTCATTCATCTTATTCACCAGAATTAGTCGCAAGTGACTTCTTTCTGTACCTCAACTTAAAACTTTGGCTTGCTGGGCAGAAATTTTCACCAAATGAGGAAGTAATAGTTGCAGTCAACTAGTGTTTTGCAGAGTTTCACAGAAAGTATTTTTCCGATCGACTGAAAAAGCAGGAGGACTGCTGGATAATGTCTATATCCCTCAAAGAAGACTGTTGAAATGATAATTAAATCAAGACAGGCGTTAATATACATCAAAGGGGACAGTGAAAATGTGTGCCCCGACCGGGACTCGTACACGGGATCTCCTGCTTACATGACAGACGCTCTAACCATCTGAGCCACCGAGGGCACAAAGGATAGTGTGACTACAAATCGAAACCAGCTGTATTTCGACCGCCATCTTGTCCACTGCCCTACAGAACTGTTTGTGACTATCGATAGTCAAATCGAAACCAACTGTATTTCGACCGCCATCTTGTCCACTGCACTACAGAACTGTCTGTATCGTGTTTCCAAGTTACTGCTATGTTAGTAACAATTTGTGAACAGTGACCAAAAGAGCCACGGAAATGGAAACATCGCAACACATCACAACGAGACTGCCACGCCAGAAGAACCAAGTGAGTGACCGTTACAAAACATCTTCGTGCAAACATCAGTCCAGCTTCCAAAGTGTCGCCTCTTACTAAGTTTTCTCTTGTTACTGAGTTTTCTCTTCTTCCTCAGGATGACCACAGCATTTACGAAAAGACTAAGTAATGCCATTTAACCTTAAGATGAGTTTTAACCTTCGAAACATGTCGCTAAATATATAAGTAATACAAAGTTTGTGACTGGTAGCAGTAAATTAAAAAAAATCTTTACATATTTCTTGAGACAGTCACGGAGGAAAAATAGTCAAAATGGCTTCAAATTCTTTTACTGCAGTTGCTTTTCTTGTTTCGATGAGTTGTCCTAATTCTCAAAATATTCGAATTTTTTTGAATATCCGATGCACCTAAGAGAAAAAGCCGTACATTTTTACGTGAAGTGGCGTATTTTGCAACGTTTGCAAATCTTTTGTATCAACATCGTCATTGAATTCAAGACAGCGAATCAACTTACTTATAGACTGTTCAGAACCTATCAAAATCAGAAGAGTGGCCTCTTCTGCGACAGTGATGTATTTAGCTTGAGTGCTGGACATCGCTCGCAGTGATTTCACATTCGTATATGCCGCGTCTCGGGACTGTAACTGAAGTTCATTGCGGTGGGGACGGCTAATTAAAGACGACCGCCCCGTCGCCTTCGGCGCTACACAGAATGACGTGGTGGCCAAGACGTGAGACGCAAAAATTAAACGACGGATTCTGTCAGCGATACGATGCGGCATGAACATAAAAATTTACGAGGATATAACCCGACCAGCCAGTGGAGCGTAAAAAATATTGCAGGACCCAGGAATGCCATTCCCTGTGTTAATACTGATAGTACGCGGTGGCCGAGCAGTTCTAGGAGCTTCAGCCCGGAACCGCGCGACTGCTACGGTCGCAGGTTCGAATCCTGCCTCGGGCATGGATGTGTGTGATGTGACAGATTTAAGTAGTTCTAAGTTCTAGGAGACTGATGTCCTCAAATGTTAAGTTCCATAGTGCTCAGAGCCATTTGAACCAACACTGTTAGTCAGGCTAACTGCAGAAACGAGCTTTACTGGCCGTATCTAACCAGATTACGATGTTTCTCTTTGTATGCGTACTTTACCAAAAGAGGATGTTATCAAGATAGCTCTGGCGCACTAGAGAGTGCGTGACACACAAATTGACATTTCTGATAGCCTTGTGGCTGATATCTTTGACATTCCAGAATATATAATATGAACATGGTTACAGTTCCCACTGAATCTTGTGGCTAAATTGTACAACATAATAAATCTTTAATCTTTTTATCCCCTTTATACATTGTGGTCAGAAACAGTCTGAAAAGCTTGTAAGTGTGTTGCAGGTTAGGATATGCTGAGAAATAATTCAGAAAAAATTTCAGTATGTTGTGTCGTTTCGAGTTAATTAGCACTGAAGTTAGCGAATCATATCGCTGCGTGCGCAAGTTCAATTAGCCTGCCAGAGACGGTGTCGCCAAACGTGTTCTTCGTTTGGTTTCCTAAAACCATTTAAGAGAGCGATACAAAAATTGGATATGGGACGGTAGTAAGATTGAACCCGCGCCAAAGGCTGAGCAGCCTCGTGCGCTATCATCTACGCTATGAGAATAACTGATAATAATTTTATATGGTGGACCTCTTGAATTTGCGCGCGCAACCGCCTGATAGGCTGACTTAAATGCTAATTAACTCCGAAATGGCGCTACGTAACGAATTTTTTTCCTAACAATTGTTTCTTAGCACAACCTCCTCCGCAACATACTTACGAACTTTTCGGACAGTTTCTGATCACTCTGTATATTTGCAGAGATCAACTGGTGTATAAGGCAGAAATTAATGTGAGTTCGCAAGCTGAATCACGAAGGTACATGAGCACAGCTGCTGTGTGCATAATATTACTTTGTTGATATTACGCGTATCATAGCTGTACAAGGACATTTCTGCACTGTGACACAATGAGCTGTTAAATACCGAAGATTGCACAATCCAAAATTACAAAAAATAGTGTACTGTTACGAAAGAAATAAAAAATATTTCAGAGTATAAAGCTCGTTCCCTGACATTATATAAATTGTGTAATCATAAAACAGCCAAAAGCTTGTCTCATTGTCTCATCTCGTTTAAGCCGATTCAAAAACAATGTTTCAATTTTTTTTTTTTTTTGTTTGTTAACACTTCCCTCTTTTGCGTGTTGACCCTATGATCGACATGAATACCTTCATCACTGCTTCACCCAGACTGCCTTCGTTCCATTAACAAATCGCTGCAGTCATAACTTCATAAAATTTCAGTTATTTATGTTTTCCCCCTTTCACGTCACGACGGAACTCATGCTCATTGGTTCTTCGGTAATTCCTTACTAGAATAATTTTACGTTTATCAACGAATAAATAGAAGTGTAGATGATCAGTAATGTCGCCTGATTGTTCCATGAATACGCTTAGCTTGGAATCGGTTTAGTTTTGCTAGCATTGAAACATTCCAAATAAGACAATGGACGTTCGGAAAGGTCGTTGTGTTACATTGTAGAAGAATCAGCCGAAAGAATCTGCAATGCAGCGAGTGAGAAAAAAATTTCTTGTTCAGAAGGTTGTGTGAATGCTGTCTTCTTATCAAAAAGGTATACACAAGAACCTTTGAACACGACATTTAATATTGTCTGGATGCAATGTACAGAAAAATTTTCATACTTTCGTGACTATGAATGAAAATTCGATCCACCATAACCTTCCTATGTTGAAATAACAACTAAAACCTCAACAATGGCCTTGATGGTCCACCAAAGAGGGTTGAAGACTGTTTTATTTGGCAGAGATAGAATGGCCACTGATTCTCTACAGATCGCAGGATGTATACCCAATACGTAGAGTAAATGGAGAATTGATCTCTCTCATGCACCGATACTGGATCATCTGAAACAACACTTGCCGAGAAACGACCAAACTTCCCATACAATCTTGACGGTGTTCTTCCCCCAAACAACGCCACAAACGGATCAACAATTTACAACAGTTTTTCATCACCTGGTTGTGAAAGTTTCTATTTATTTATCATGACTGGTTTCGGTTCTCTGCGAAAACCATTATGAGATCGTGTGGTCCGTGTATAATGTCGAATTTAACCGCATATGATACAAGGGCCGCAAGATCTGAAGATGATTTTCGAAGAGAACCGAAGCAGACCGTAGAAAGAGCTGTGAAAAATGCCACGATTGCCACCAAGAGCAGCAGATAAAATTTCTTTTTTCTGATAAACAGTTTCTGTCCGCTGATCATTATCAGGTTCACAAAAGCATTTCGAACATCATATTAGGGGCTATAAAATCATTTGCGTCAGCTAATAAAATGAAATCCCTGAATTCGTCACTGTTGGCAGACACTAGTGTAAATGACATCGTGAATCATAAACAGTACCAGACAGTACACTGTGAGTATGTAGAATTCCTCAGCTACCAGCGCTAATGCTGACTGTTGATGTAGCACATGTAAGTGCACTGCTGGCACAGCTTATGATTGAGGATGTAATTTGTATTACTGTGTTACAGCAGTGACGAATTCATGGATTTTATGTTATTATCTGACGTCGATGGTTTCAGTAATGCTTAATATAATGGTGGGCCAACGGCCTTGCCGCAGCGTTAACACCGGTTCCCGTCAGATCGCCGAAGTTAAGCGCTGTCGGGCTGGGCTAGCATTTGGATGGGTGACCATCTGCTCTGCCGAGCGCAGTTGGCAAGCGGGGTGCACTCAGCCCTTGTGAAGCAAACTGAGAAGCTACTTCATTGAGAAGTAGCGGCTCCGGTCTCGGAAACTGGGAGAACGGTGTGCTGACCACATGCCCCTCCACATCCGCATCCAGTGGCGCCTATGGGTTGAGGATAACACGGAGGCCGGTCGATACGGTTGGGCCTTCATGGCCTCTTCCGGAGGAGAGAGAGAGAATATATGATGCTGAAAATGGTTTTATGAAGCTGATGGTGGTCTTTGGACCGAAACTGGTTGTTAACTAAAGACATTTGATCAGCAGCACTTTGCGGTAATCATGACCTCCTTCAAATATTATGAGCTGTAGGGTTTCACCTGCTGAAAATACTTTAAAATGCCTTTGTGATGCAGACGTGAAGGAACCTGTTACAAATTATAAGGACAATAATACGACTATTTCACAGTTTAAAAAATACAGCACTTGTCACCATGAAGAAAGTTGTAAGTAGGCTGTTTGGGTTTTTATGTTGGTAACGCCACGTAGCGCTCTGTATGAAGATCACTGACTGCGCTGTGTGCAGTCTGTGGTTGGTTGGACTCATTGTTGGAATATTCGCTAGTGTGTAGTGTTGGGCTGCTGGATGTGAACAGCGCGTAGCGTTGGGCAGTTGTAGGTGAGCCGCCAGCAGTGGTGGGTGTGGAGAGAGAGACCCCAGAGTTTTGAGAGGTCGCTATGAGCGGACGATCTGGACGTGTGTCCGTCAGAAAAAGGAAATTTGTAAGACTGAATGTCATGAACCGATATATATTATGACTTTTGAACACTATTAAGGTAAGTACATCGTTTGTTCTCTATCAAAATCTTTCCTTCGCTAATTATGCCTATCAGAAGTTAGTGCCTTCAGTAATTAGAATCTTTTATTTACCTGGCAGTATTGGCGTTCGCTGTATTGCAGTAGTTCGACTAACAAAGATTTTTGTGAGGTAAGTGATTCATGAAAGTTATAGGTCATTGTTAGTCAGGGCCATTCTTTTGTAGGGATTATTGAAAGTCAGACTGCGTTGCGCTAAAAATATTGTGTGTCAGTTTAGTGATGATTAGAATAAGTAAAGAGAGACCTGTCGGAGTACGTTCAGTTTGGCTCAGCTGTTTGAAAATCAAATAAGGTAAGAGTTTTTCCAGCACTGTCATTCTTTACATTCAAAGAGGTCGTTTCAAAGTGTGCCAATTTGGACATGATATGGTTCCCACCATTCAACCTCAAGTGAGTTCTCTCGTTCCAGAACTTCTCGGGAATAATTTACGAAAATATAAGGAGCATTTTGTACAAGGGACATTCAATAAGTAACGCAGCACATTTTTTCCTTCGGCCAATTTCGATTGAAAAAATGCGGTATTTGTTGTGGAACATCGTGTGATATTTCCGTTTCAGGACCTATTGTTTGATGAAGTTCCGACCTCATAATGGCGTCTGTGGAGGAGGCGCATTCCAGCAAGAGAGCTGTCATTGAGTTTCTTTTGGCGGAAAACCGGAGCATCGTAGACATCCACAGACGCTTGCAGAATGTTTACGGGGACATTGTAGTAAACAAACGCACGGCGAGCCGTTGGGCGAAGTGCCTGTCATTATCGCAACATTGGACTGTTCTTCCTCATCCACCCAACAGCCCGGATCTCGTACTTTCCATCTGTTTGGCTCAATGATGGATGCACACCGCGGAAGCAGTACGTTGATGGTGTGGAGGTTGTTGACGCAGCATGACGTTAGCTCCGACGTCGACGAGTAGGGTGGTACCATGCGGATATATAAGCCCTGCCAGTAAGGTGGCGTAAGGCCGTTGCGTTGACGGAGCTTGTGTTGAAAAATAGGGTTAGTAGCTAAAAGAGTGGAGATTAATACGGTGTATTGGAATCTTGAATAAAACCAAACAGCTTTCAGTACAAAAAAAATGTGTTGCATTGTTTATTCAACGCTTCTCGTATTTCAGCAGAGCTGAGAAAAATGGAGGCTCTTTGGATCAGCCGTCAGGATGTATGATAATTAATAGTGACAACTGACACAGGTGAAAGCACACAGTACAGGAAGCAAAAGCGTTCCAGAACACATTGGTCCGCAATCGAGCCGTTTTCGAGATGACTACAAACGTGTGGTTGCCAGCCGCCAGTGACTTCAGCGAAAATTTCCATTTAAGTCCCCGCGTAATTGTTCTCAAATTTCTTCGACGGCCTACGTTAACATGTACGTACATTTTATTGTACATTCGTATCTGTCAAATGACGTGTGCCACACGTCGCCTTCCCTTTTTCATCACCTCTGGCGTGAGTTACGAATTCTTTCAGACACCCCTGGATCATTTCGTAAAGCCTGGCAAGACTGTACAATTTGCAGCGCCAGTTCTTCATGACAGTACTGTACACTTCTGAGATGACCTCAGACGGTAAAATCCAGAGGACTGAGGTAACGTGATGTCTGAGGCCAAGGTACAGGCCCTGCTCGATCTGTCCATAGTGCGCAATATTGGCGCTTCTTACACCAGCAGTAAAATGTGGCTGTATCTCGTCGTATGTGTACCACATTATCTAACTGTGGTATCGTCCAGAGATCACGGTGCCACACTAAAGTCGACAACGCGAATCGATGCCACAGACATTAGCGAGGGTTCCCTGCAATCCGCCCCACGCCCGGGTTCCCGGGTTCGTTTCCCGGCGGGGTCAGGGATTTTCTCTGCCTCGTGATGACTGGGTGTTGTGTGATGTCCTTAGGTTAGTTAGGTTTAAGTAGTTCTAAGTTCTAGGGGACTGATGACCATAGATGTTAAGTCCCATAGTGCTCAGAGCCATTTTTTTGCAATCCGCAACGATGTATGGATGGCGTTCCAGGAAACCACGCGTCCCCTCTCCACACAGCAGCGCCCTCACGTTAAGGTCTTGCTAGCAAGAGCTTTGCCCCAGTCCGAGACCTGAGCTACAGCAGCTAACATCATCGTCTAGGACCAACGAGAAGTTATACTTTCAGATGATCTTGTAGTGTTGTTAACGTTGAACACTGTACCTCAAAAGAGCAGTTTGTTAATTTGTACATCAAGTGATGTTTTGCTAGTCGATGGCAGTTGTAAATTATCTAGTACTCTTGTGACAAACACTGTGTCAAAATTAAGTAAGTCTTTTATTAATTTATGTAATAAAATGAACTGAAATGTGTTGTAGCATGATGAACCTTCTCGCAGAGCAATCAAAAGACCCGCAGTTGTGGCCGGATGACAGTAGTTTCGTCTGCTCACAACACCAGCCATGGACTACGGATGGAATCTGAGCACAATCAGATGCTAACTTAACCGTAAATACGTAGGTGCTAACTAGGACAATATTTCATACTGAAGTCTCTGGCGCACAGCTCGTTATGGACCCGCATTTAGTGGAACGTTTTGGCTTCTACTATTTTACACTATCACTCTTGTCAGCTCTTGCTATCAACTACATATCCCCTGTAAATTCGTCGAAGAAGGCTATGTTGCCTGGAAAAAATTCATTTCCCTTCAGGGCCCTCATACAACTATAATTGAATGCATTCTCTCTCTCTCTCTTCTCCTTTCTTGCTTTTAAGGTTCCGTACCTCAGTCGGTGGGAATGGAACTCTAGCAGAATCACTTTGTTATCCAGCCGTCTATATGTCTGTCCAACTATTGGAAATCCTTTTTTTTTTAAGGAGCGGGTGGACGTTTTAAGTTGAAATTTCGGTCACATATTAAAGTCTACGGTTCCTTGGCGATGTAAAAAATTGAAGCTTCTAAGCCAGTCGAATCAAAATATACGGACGTTTATGTCACATATTTTGACATTGGCAAACCCACTCATCAAAACCAATGTGGTACTTCCTGTTCACCCAGAATCATGAAATTTGGTAAGAAGCAAAGTTTAACCGTACAACTAAAGGAAAAAAATCCTAAAATCGTTAATTTCTAATTATAACAAATGAAAATGTTTTGACATTTGTTATCTGATTGTCCGTCTGTCCAAATATTAAGACCCCTTTTTCTCAGGAACAGGGAGACGTATCAAGTTGAAATTTATTTCATAAACTAAGATCTATAGCAACACGTCGGTGTAATAAATGTAAGGTTCCAAAACACTGCAATCAAAACATACGGACATTTACATCGCTTACTTTGATACTTCCAAACTCGCTCATTAAAACTTATATGGTACTTCCCTATGACCTACAACCGTAAAATCTGGCAAGAAGCAAGGTTTCGCTGTATAAGTAAATGAAAAAACCGAAAATTGTAAATATTTAATTATATTACATGAAAAAAAATTTTTGTATTTTGTTGCCCGACTTTCCGTCCGTCTGTTGACACTCCTTTTGCTCAGAAGTGGATTGACGTGCCAGATTGAAATTACGTCACATACTAAAGTCGATGATCCCTTCTCTGTGTCAAAACTTTAAGCTTCTAAGTGAATTTAATCAAAAGATAAGTCTGTTTACACTGAAGCGCCAAAGAAACTGTTATAAGCATGCATATTCAAATATAGATATATGTAAACAGGCAGAATACGGCACTGCGGTAGGCAACGCCAATATAAGACAACAACTGTGTGGCGCAGTCATTAGATCGGTTCGTGCTGCTACAATGGCAGGTTATCAAGATTTTAGAGAGTCTCAAAGTGGTTTTACAGCGGCGCTCGATCGATGGGACACAGCATCTCCGAGGTAGCGATGAAGGGGGGATTTTCCCGTTCGACCACTTCACGAGTGTACCGTGAATATCAGGAATTCGGTAAAATATCAAATCTCCGACATCGCTGCAACCGGAAAAAGATCCTTCAAAAAAGGGATCAAGGACGACTGAAGAGAATTGTTCAACGTGACAGAAGTGCAACCCTTCCGAAAATTGCTGCAGATTTCAATGCTGGGCAATCAGCAAGTGTCAGTGTATGAACCATTCATCATCGATATCAGTTTTCTGAGCCCAAGGATCACTCGTGTATCCTTGATGGCTGCATAACACAAAGCTTTACGCCTCGCCTGGACCCGTCAACACCGACAATGGACTGTTGATGACTGGAAACATGTCGCCTGGTCGGACGAATCTCATTTTAAATTGTGTCGAGCGCATGGACGTGTGCGGGTATGGAGACACCCTCATGAATCCATGGACCCTGCATGTCAACAGCGGATTGTACAAGCTGGTGGAGGCTCTGTAATGGTGTGGGGCGTGTGTAGTTGGAATGATATGAGACGCCTGATACGTCTAGACACGACTCTGACAGGTGACACGTACGTAAGCATCCTGTCTGATCACCTGCAACCATTAATGTCTATTGTGCATTCCGACGGACTTAGGCAATTCCAGCATGACAATGCGACACCCCACACGTTCAGAACTGCTACAGAGTGGCTCCAGGAACACACTCCTCTGAGTTTAAACGCTTCCGCTGGCGACGAATCTCCCCAACCATGAACGTTATTCAGCATATCTGGAATGCCTTGCAACGTGCTGTCCAGAAGAGACCTCCACCTCTCGAACTCTCACGGATTTATGGACAGCCCTGCAGGATTCATGGTGTCAGTTCCCTCCAGAACTACTTCAGACATTAGTCGAGTACATGCAACGCGTTTTGCGGCAGTTCTGCGTGCTCGCGGGGGCCCTACAGGATATTAGGTAGGTGGAGCAGTTTCTTTGGCTCTTCGATGTAATTCCCATATTTTATACATGCAAACTCACTCATCTAAATATATAGGGTACTTCCCGTTGACCTAGAATCATGATATTTGGTAAGAAACAATGTCTCTAGTACAAGCAAAGGAAAAAAACTCAGAAAATTGTTAATCTGTAACCATATTACAAGCAAAAAAATTTTTTGTCATTTGTTATCCGACTATCTGTATCTACTTGTATCGGTAAAAAGCAAAAATCGCAGATATTCTCGATTTCCAGGATAGATGAAGTGTTTATATACATAATTAAGTTTGTACGGAACCCTCGATGCGGGAGCTCTGCTCGCACTTACCCGGGAGTTTTGTATATTGTAATAGATGCCGAAAGTACTTCGTGCAAAACAGTTATATCAGACTTTGTAGAGAAACAAAGGAAATGCAGGTATCCACGAAAATGAATGTGAAACTGAGCACTTCCCGCTGGGCTCAAATTGTGTTGTTAGGGCGTTGTACAGTGTCAGCATCCCGCCTAGCAACGAACAGAGCTGGATGGGGATCGTAACGCGGTTCCAGTTCTGGCGCAGACGTCATAGGCGGCTAAGAGCGGGCTGAATAGCGATGCTGCATCCGTAAGCCTACCCCCGCCAACTCACCCCTCATTATATAACCTCATTTACGTAAGCTTTGCTAGCGACCGGTGAGAATCAGCCGAGAACCACGATTTCCTCTTTTCCCACGCTGCATGAAGCAGTTCGCATGTTCGGCTGGAAAACCGATCTGCCGATAGGTCTGAAGAATGCTTTGTATGTTTGTGCATGCGTCTCCTAAGAAAATGAAAGAGTTTAATGATTTGACAAATGAAAGAAGCATGGAGTTGTTGACTCTGGATCCTGAAGGCAGAGAAAGAGATAGGGGGGAGAGAGGGAGGGAGAGAGAGAGAGAGAGAGAGAGAGAGAGAGAGAGAGAGAGAGAGAGAGTGTTGTGGTCTGGCAAGACAGCCAACCCACTATAAGGAAGCCGAAAGGCACGCGTTTAAGCTCACGCAGGATGGGGTGAGGTCTGGAACAGGACGAGGCATTTATAGTAGCAAAAATAGTACGTAGCTTCTGGAATACTTAACTTTAATCCATAATTGGTGAACATCGGTCTGACGGTACATGCACCACAAGATAAATAGCAATTGATAATGGCGCCTTGCTAGGTCGTAGCAAAATGACATAGCTGAAAGCTATGCTAACTATCGTCTCGGAAAATGAGAGCGTAATTTGTCAGTGAACCATCGCTAGCAAAGTCGGCTGTACAACTGGGGCGAGTGCTAGGAAGTCTCTCTAGACCTGCCATGTGGCGGCGCTCGGTCTGCAATCACTGATAGTGGCGACACGCGGGTCCGACGTATACTACCGGACCGCGACCGATTTAAAGGCTACCACCTAGCAAGTGTGGTGTCTGGCGGTGACATCACAGAGAGGCTAAATCGTAACGACCTTCAAGTCAAGACAAGAAGATTCTTGGTGATTATCAACATGAAAGTCAGTAAGATAGTCTCGTCGTTTGGTCATCGTAAGGAGAAACGGAAAGACTCGAACAAAATTTGCACATGGTCTTTGAGCCGTGGTCGGCTAGCGTTAATGCCGTTTCTCCTTTTGGGCATTTTGTCACCATCGTGTGGCGTCTTATTCCTCCCTCAGTTACTATCTGAACGAGTTGCTCACTTGCCTCCGTCAGTGGCAGCAGCAGCGTTTATCTTTGGTGTGGCAGTGAGGCACTAGCTGCGAGAACTGCTAAGTTTGTCGCCCACCGCTCCTGCATACTGGAGTTGAGTAATCAGTAAACCTGTCATGAAAGCTCAACCGTTGTGACATCTCTTCGTTGATTGCTGGTTGTTGCATCCTGGGCTGTCCCCGCAAGCAACAACGTGATGGTGTGTTGGAGTCACCAAAATTTTGCAGCCGTCTCCCTGTATGGTGTTTAACCTTTGAAATGATTATAATTTATTAGTGAAGTGCACCAGCGGTATATTCTGCCTTGTGGCCGTTAACGTTCCGGTTACCTGCCCTGGTCGTTAGCGTACTTCTGCAACAGTGTGTTTTCCTCGCCGTGTCGATGCTGTCCGGCACGGCGTGTAGTTCGACAGCTTGGTGTCGTTCTCTTTTTCTCTTTGAATGTTTATTCTGCCTTGACTGTGTTTATACGCCAATTATTAAGACATAATCCTGCTGCGATCTTCGTCTTCGCTGGTACCTTTGGCTGTCGTGCTGATGGTCGGGTGAAAGGGAATTGATTAGGCGGCTGGTTGATTCATCAGCCGTCCGTAGGTCGTGCTGCAACCAGATTGTTTAGTGTTACGCTTGGCTGTCTATCTCACCTAAAGTTTCCTCCCCAGGCCGACCATTGGAACATTCTGAGCCACCACTGTTTGTTGTTTGTGATTGTCATTTTATTTGGTCGCAGGTACTGTGCTAGGCCTTCAGTCGTGTATTAATATTGTCTCTTTTACGTTTAGTATATGGCCTTCAGCCTAACTTCATAACAACTTCATAACAAGATTAGGCCTTCAGCCGCCTTTGTTTCAGAATCTGTGGCTTTAATATGTAAATCCTTGTCTGTAAGGTTTCTCTTTCATTATTTTGAATTCTTTAATTATTCTTGAGTAATTGCTGGGGCCTTCAGACGACAAGATACTTCAAGTTAAGATGTTTTTCTGTTGTAGCGTGTAAAGGCTTATTCTTAAAGTCTCTCTTTTATTATGTAAAGAAAATTTTTTTAACTGGGCTTTCAGCCAAAGAATTAACTTGAATTTTCCTTAATATGGCCTTTAGCTGAGAAGATATTTTAATTTTACTTAAGTAAGACCTTCAGCCGTTATTCTAAATCCTGGTGTCTTAAACGCAATCATTTGAACTTATTCTGGAGTTACTTGGGCCCTCAGCCATGAATTGATCTTTGTTGTTTTAAAGAATAAGGTTTAAGGAATAAAGTTGTGTGTGTTCCTGTATAACTAACAGTAGCTGACCTTGGCCCATTTCCACAATCTGATCCGCTCTGTCCTGCGAAACCAGATTTCAGTATTATGTACGGCAGCTTTGTCTAAATGTCCCAACAAAATGCCCGCCCAAGTGTTGCCACGATTGTTACGAGTACGCTGAAAAAGTTTCGCTGGGAAGCCCCTACTCTTCCTCCGTAAGTACCGATCCCTCCCGGTGACAGTTCCTTAGTTTTGGAGCTATGGAGTCCTTCGCGGACATCGATTTGCTTCGAACGAAGAGATGCACATCTAGGTACAATCTTGTTCCCGTAAACGAACGCAAAAAATTTTGCAAGGAGGCGTTGACCGTCTTGCCTCACAGTGGCATAAATGTATTAACAGTTGAGGCGATTATTCCGGAAATATTGAACCGTTTACTAATTTTTTCCATCTTTTTCGTCTTCATTTGACTGCCTTTTTACAGAGTGATTCTGTGATGACGTAACGGCCTTTCAGGGATGAAGGAAAGGGATAAATGTTTCAGTCTGAAGTAAGCGACCCAGGTCCGGAAACGGTCGAGTCGGAAGTTATGAGCCCAAAACTGTTCTGATACCTCTGACTGCGCAATACACGTGCCAGCATCGACCTTGCTAAGATAATAGGGTTGCTGTAATACACCCCACTTGTTTTTCGTCAACGGGTGGTTCCAACATGATAGTTCCCCACCTCACTTTAGACTGACCCCGTGAACTCCTGCTTCAGACAGACATTCCCTGAGAAGTGGTCAGGCAGAGGGGGTCCTGTTTTGTGGCCAGAATGTTCACCTGGTCTCGGCCCACTTGATATCTTCCTGTGGGCCCATGTGAAAGGTTTTGTGTACGAGACGCCTGTAGTGACTGAACAGGATCTCCTGGGAAGAATTCTCGCCGTCTGCGACGCTGTTCGAACGACACCGGGGATATTAGGACGGGTATGCAGAACTCTGTGCGACGATGCCGTGCCTGCAATGATGCTGGGGGGACGCCATTCTGCACAACTGTTGTACATTTTTAGGTACAGAAACAGCAGACTTGGTTAACAAAGTACGTTTATTTAATCTTCAAATGTGACCTTTCGCCTGTTCTAGGCATTATCAGACAATCTGGAGAAATTACATCTTGGTATAAGTATAAATTGTTATTAAAGACAATAATCAATGAATAAATTAAAAACAACGGGAGGAAGACAAACAACGATTGGACGATGGAGCACAGGGCCACATTTCTGTTTCAGGGGGTGGTGAGGGGCATAAGTATCAGCTCGTAAAATACTGCACCATAACTGAGCTTACCGATAAAAACTCTTGCTAATCGTAACCGAGGCGTCGAACGTAATTAAAAGTCCCACAAAACTGGGAGCTAACAGCCAGATAGCCACAGTCAGTGCTTCATTTTTCCGATAAAATTCTTCCTACTCGTAACAGAGGCGTCAAACGTGGTTAAGAGTCCAAAGAACTGGGAGGAAGCAGCCAGATAGCCACTGTCAAAGCTTCATTACATTACATCACCTAGAAGCAACACAAAAAAGGTATCGACAGTAGAAAAAGGAAAACTAAGGCGTGCAAGAGATAGCTGACTAACGCAAATAGGCAAATTCAGTGAGCAGAAAAATTCGTGAGAGCAAAATACGACAGTATAATTGACAAATGAAAGGGCACAAGTAAGAATCTAGAAAATTTTAGTAAAAATATCAAGCAACGAAGACATAAGCAACGCTAAACCGGAAAACTGACTGTAACTATGAGAACTTACCCATCAAGAAACCGCCTCATGAACACAAATATCGGCTGTTTACAACACCATGAGCACGCGCTGTCATACCGGCAACTAGACTGCCAAGCAACTGTCAAGACCCCGTGGAGCCTTAGTGAGAAAAGGCTCACAAAAGTGGCACGCTGATTTCTAAGGCTTAAATAAAATATTCAATAAATAATATAGGTGGCAACCATCATTTAAAGATACACACCATCATATCAAAAAACGTTTGATGTTTCGTTTATTAGATTCCGAGATCTGAAAAAGATAGACGGCCGCTGTGGCCGAGCGGTTCTGGGCGCTTCGGTCTGGAACCGCGCTGCTGCTGCGGTTGCAGGTTCTACTCCTGCCTCGGGCATGGATGTGTGTGATGTCTTTAGGTAAGTTAGGTTTAAGTAGTTCTAAGTTCTAGGGGACTGATGACCTTAGAAGTTAAGTCCCATAGTGCTCAGAGCCAAGTCTCTGTAAACAATGGTCCGAACGTCCTAGCAATCGTTGACTTCCTCGAGAAATATATTCCTTGGTCACGGAGCCATTCGAGAACCTCTGTGTGAACATCCCCATCGTTGGAAAAATCTCTTTTCTCCCGGATTTCCTACAGATTGCCGACACGATGAAAATCGCATGGTCCAAAGATCTGGACTGTATAGCCGATTAGCATCACCTACATTTTTCCGCCTTAGTCAGACTATAAACTCCATTTAGCTACAGCTGGACGCGACAATGCATCTCTTCCATATACCGCCAAATTTCACATGGTATCTGTGTACTAGAAGCTTTACCCACAAGAGTCGCACCGATGCGCGTTCTTAATACGAGAGTTGCCCAGAAAGTAATGCACTGCACTTTTTTTCTCAGCCGATGACAATGCTACGAATGCGAAATATTACCTGTGCATCATTTGAAGTCTCCCGGGTGAGCGCGCCAAATTTCCGTCACTCCAGATAGGGTAGCTGCAGGACAGTTTCAAAATTGCGTTTGTGGTGATGTAAGCTAGAAGCAACGTACCGTCATTGAAACTGTGGGGAATATTCACAAACGCTTGCGCAAAATCTATGGAGCATCTGCTGTCGACAGAAGCACAGTTAGTCGCCGGGCACAGAGGGTGACGTCATCAGAAGGCGGTTCGGCGGAGCTCCACGATTTGCAGCGGTCGGGGAGACCAACTACGGCTGTCAAACTTGCCATGCTGCAGCGAGCTGATGTTGTCATTCGCGAGGACAGACGTATTACGACTCGGCAGTTGGCGTTGCATCTGTCAATAAGCAAAGGAACTGTGGAAAGTGTGGATGCAATTATCCAGACTCTTGGATATTCAAAAGTGTGTGCAAAATGGGTCCTGCGGTGTGTAACGGTGGATCACAAATCGCACAGAAAAAAAAATTGCCTTGATTTGTTGCAACGTTTTGAAGCTGAGGGGGGGGGGGGGGGCTTCTTATCCCGGATTGTGACAGGTGATGAATCCTGGGTTCACCATTTTGAGCCCGAAACAAAACGACGATCGATGGAATGGCGCTATTCCCACTCCCCACAGAAGAAAAAATTCAAAGCAACTGCTTCCGTCGGTAATGTCATGATCATCGTGTTCTGGGACAGTGAAGGTGCGATTCTTACTGATGTGATGCGAAGAGGTGGTGCCATTAATTCAGAAGTATATATCAACACATCAACAAACCACAAGACGCGATTCCGGCACCCCAGGAGATGTTTTGCTGCAACACAATAACGCTCGGCCCCACACAAGTCTGAGGACTTCTGAACACACCGCAAAACAGGGTTTGACGGTGGTACCCCATCCACCCTGCAGCCCTGACGTACCCCATCGGACATCCACTTGTTTGGGCCATTAAAGGATGCCATTCGCTGAAGACATTTTGAGGACGATGAGGAGATGATTCATATAGTGAAGCACTGGCTCCGCCACTAGGACAAGGATTCGTACCGACAGGGCATACACGTCCTTGTTTCGCACTGGAGGAAGGCCATAGAACGGGATGGAGATTACGTGGAAAAATAGGGTGTGTAGATAAAACGCCACTCTTTCGTGTGCGTAATTCTCATTATGTTCAATAATGAAGTTGTAGAAAAAATGCGGTACATTACTTTCTGGGCAACCCTCGTATTTGCTATAGTTTTCCAGTTGAAGTGTCATTTCACCCGCACCAGTAGAGCAGCAGAACTGTGTCTGCAGGACACCAGAGATTTGTGCTCCCTCCCCGGAATGCGCCATACTTATTGCGTCATGGTCTTGCGTGAGACGGCAGTGTAACTTACTTTTTGAAATCTCCTCGTATTACTGGACTGGTATTAACTAGGGACATTATCTTGTCACGTGGTGAAGCTGCACTTGACACAGCTGTGTTTGACAATTATAAAGATCCTCGCTTAAGCACCTGTAACACGTGTAACTCACTTTCTGAAGGTCCTAGGAACCAGTTTCACACGACAAGCATGCCAGCGCGAAACAAACAAGAGTAAAAAGGTATTTTGTGGTGTAAATTTTCTCGAGAGCTGACGGGCAGCAAGATCTTCAAGGAAATGTCTCATAGGATTAGAGAACACTTCGCGAGTGTGAGAACGTTTCAGAGATAACGTGAGTCTCGAGGAAACACACCTTGACGCTACCAATGTCTTCATCGAATTATGAAGACAAACTTGTCACAGCATGGTAACGAGTCGAGAAAGACTTGCTTGTGTCAGTCCGCCAGAGAAAGAAACCATCGACTTGTTTACACATGCACGTCACATCATCCTGCAAGGCCACAAAGTCGGGAAGCTTTGCTCCTTGCTTGTACCTAACGTCTTGGCGGTGGAGATTGTATGTACCACAGCATAAACAGTGTTAAAATTACAGAGCTGATCTTATTTATTAGAGAATATCACTACTATAGGAGAAAAACTCTGACACTGTGCTTCAGCCAAGTCGTAAAAAGGCAAGATAGACAATTACAAAGGAATTTTATAAATTAATGTAATGGCGGCTAATCCTTAGTTTCCTTTGCTGTAACTGCAGTATTTTCTCCATCTTACCTTTAATGCTAAAACATATGTTGTATTGTATTGTATTGAACTGGGGACGTAGAAACGACGGAGAGGCTTCGTCCCCGCCGTAGCCCACAGTGGTACACAACCCCACAACAGGCTACAGCAGTCCAGTCACCCCACCGCCGCCCCACACCGAACCCAGGGCTACTATGCGGTTCGGCCCCAGTGAACCCACCGGGAACATCTCACGACAGACAGGTGTAACCCCAATGTTTGCGTGGTAGAGTAATTATGGTGTACGCGTACGTGGAGAAAGTGTTTGTGCAGCCCGACATAGTGTAACTGAGGCGGAATAAGGGGAACCAGCCTGCATTCGCCGAGGCAGATGGAAAATCGCCTTAAAAACCATCCACAGACTGGCCGATACACCGGACCTCGACACTAATCCGCCGGGCGGATTCGTGCCGGGGACCGGCACGCCATTCCGCCCAGAAAGCAGTGCGTTAAACCGCACGGCTAACCGGGTAGGCAAACGTATGTTGCTCGTATAGTTAAATAGCACGGTCTGGGAATTGAGGCTCACAACAGCGCCAGTCTCAAATAGTAAACGCCGGTAAAATCATCCGTCCGAGACCCCCCCCCCCCCCCTCCCTCTTGACTCTTCAATAACAGCCTCATGCTACCAAGAATTTTATCCTCCCTTCAGTAACCGTTTCCAAATTCTGGGGATATGGTTTGTCTATGCTGGGGACCACAGTCTTAATTTTTCTTTTCAAGTCATCAATCTTTTGACTGGTTTGATACGGCCCACCACGAATTCTTCTCCTGTACCAACCTCTTCATCTCAAAGTAGCACTTGCAACCTAGGTCCTCAGTTATTTGATGGACGTATTCCAGTTCTTTCTTTCTCTACAGTTTTTACCCTCTGCAGCTCCCTCTAGTACCGTGGAACTTACCCCATGATGTCTCAACAGAAGTCCTATCATCCCGTCCCCTCTTCTTGTCAGTGTTTTCCATATATTCCTTTCCTCGACGTATCTCCAGAGAACCTCATCATTCTATGCCTTAAGCCTACCTAATTTTCGACGTTCTTCTGTAGCACCACAAATGTTTCGAGTCTCTTCTTTTCCGGTTTTCCCACAGTCCGTGTTTCACTATCATACAATGCTGTGCTCCAAAAGTACATTTTCAGAAATTTCTTCCTCAAATTAAGGCCTATGTTTGACACTAGTAGACTTCTTTTGGCCAGGAAATCCCTTTTCGCCGGTGCTAGTCTGGTTCTGTCTCCTTGCTCCATCCGTCATGGTTATTCGAACCCGGGTCTCTTGCTTACCAGGCAGACGTGCTGACCACTAAGCCATCTGGAGACAGTGGCTTTAAGGCGAAGATGGGCAAAGATCTCGTCACTGCGGATGCACGTTGTCTCGAATTCTTAAAGGAATGAGTAGTGAGGATAATGGGCAAGGGCCACTACATTCGCAGTGTGTGGATAAGTTGCCATTTTGGGTGTGGCGGGAGGCGTGCTACTGTAGCCCATGAAGTTGGGATGACCACTGTGTCTGGATGGCTTAGTGGTGAGAGCAACTGCCTAGAAGGGAGAAGACCTGGGTTCCAGTCCTGGGCCAGCACAAATTTTCAATTTGTCCCATTGATTTACATCAATGATCAGTTGCGCCCAATGTCTGTAATTCACTTGTGTCTTAATGTACACTCCTGGAAATTGAAATAAGAACACCGTGAATTCATTGTCCCAGGAAGGGGAAACTTTATTGACACATTCCTGGGGTCAGATACATCACATGATCACACTGACAGTACCACAGGCACATAGACACAGGCAACAGAGCATGCACAATGTCGGCACTAGTACAGTGTATATCCACCTTTCGCAGCAATGCAGGCTGCTATTCTCCCATGGAGACGATCGTAGAGATGCTGGATGTAGTCCTGTGGAACGGCTTGCCATGCCATTTCCACCTGGCGCCTCAGTTGGACCAGCGTTCGTGCTGGACGTGCAGACCGCGTGAGACGACGCTTCATCCAGTCCCAAACATGCTCAATGGGGGACAGATCCGGAGATCTTGCTGGCCAGGGTAGTTGACCTACACCTTCTAGAGCACGTTGGGTGGCACGGGATACATGCGGACGTGCATTGTCCTGTTGGAACAGCACGTTCCCTTGCCGGTCTAGGAATGGTAGAACGATGGGTTCGATGACGGTTTGGATGTACCGTGCACTATTCAGTGTCCCCTCGACGATCACCAGTCGTGTACGGCCAGTGTAGGAGATCGCTCCCCACACCATGATGCCGGGTGTTGGCCCTGTGTGCCTCGGTCGTATGCAGTCCTGATTGTGGCGTTCACCTGCACGGCGCCAAACACGCATACGACCATCATTGGCACCAAGACAGAAGCGACTCTCATCGCTGAAGACGACACGTCTCCATTCGTCCCTCCATTCACGCCTGTCGCGACACCACTGGAGGCGGGCTGCACGATGTTGGGGCGTGAGCGGAAGACGGCCTGACGGTGTGCGGGACCGTAGCCCAGCTTCATGGAGACGGTTGCGAATGGTCCTCGCCGATACCCCAGGAGCAACAGTGTCCCTAATTTGCTGGGAAGTGGCGGTGCGGTCCCCTACGGCACTGCGTAGGATCCTACGGTCTTGGCGTGCATCCGTGCGTCGCTGCGGTCCGGTCCCAGGTCGACGGGCACGTGCACCTTCCGCCGACCACTGGCGACAACATCGATGTACTGTGGAGACCTCACGCCCCACGTGTTGAGCAATTCGGCGGTACGTCCACCCGGCCTCCCGCATGCCCACTATACGCCCTCGCTCAAAGTCCGTCAACTGCACATACGGTTCACGTCCACGCTGTCGCGGCATGCTACCAGTGTTAAAGACTGCGATGGAGCTCCGTATGCCACGGCAAACTGGCTGACACTGACGGCGGCGGTGCACAAATGCTGCGCAGCTAGTGCAATTCGACGGCCAACACTGCGGTTCCTGGTGTGTCCGCTGTGCCGTGCGTGTGATCATTGCTTGTACAGCCCTCTCGCAGTGTCCGGAGCAAGTATGGTGGGTCTGACACACCTGGGTCAATGTGTTCTTTTTTCCATTTCCAGGAGTGTATTTATTTGCTGCAAGAATGTATGGCCCACCATCTCGATAGTATGACATATCATACATTCCATTAATTACATAAACCATTATCACAATAATGAAATGATATGTTACTGTCGCAGTCAGCCAAAGTCTGTGTATAAAATGTTGTTTGATAGTATGACAATACTTCATAAGATGACAGTTGTGTTAGTGTTCTTCTGTAGATTATTGCTACTTAATAGAGAAAAACTGTGCGAAAAATTTGAAGACATGCAACTAAAGAGGAAAGAAAGAACAGAAACGAGGAACAGAGATGTGTAAGTCCTCAGTGGAGTAGTCGGGGGATGCAGTCTTGGAATACACGTCGAGCCTACACGCCACGGATAGTTGCCTACATTTTCCACTTCAGTGCGGTTTTGCTGGTGTTCAGGCTCTATCTACACCAGTGGTCCTCGAACTTTTCTGCTCAGGAGACAATACTGAGATTTTGGGATGGCATCGTGTACCACATATGTTCCGATCTTATAATTAATTGATACCCTACATAAGTTAGTATGTTACGAGTCCACAATAGAGGAGCTATGGTAAGGGTGCGGTAAGATGTCTGACGCGCCCCTCCCGCACTGATCGTTAAAAGTCGGCACCATTCGGAACATTTCGTTTCTACCGTTCTCTGTTTCAAATTACTGCCACCCTCTGCGACCCCAAAGTTGTGACACTCCGATTTCCTGAAGTAGTGTTATTGCGTTGTCTGTGTGAACGAATAATAAAGTGATTAATAATAGTAAATGTACTTATATTTTAATGCATTATGTAAGTTAGTTAGGTTTAAGTATTTCTAAGTTCTAGGGGACTGATGACCTCAGATGTTAAATCCCATAGTGCTCAGAACCATTTGATTTATAACATGTAATTACGTGAATGTTAACTTGCACATGATAAAAGAAGACACACTGGAAAACGTTCGACCTAAGAACGTCGGATACTAAACTCACTTAGCGAGCTTGACGAACAGCTTCGCAGTAAAATCGTGTCTTATTTCACGTTGGTGACACGACACTAAAACATGTGGTCCACAGCATCTTACCTGTGACGACCTGTCTCAACAGCAAATGCAACTATGGCAACGACAATGAACTCCAGCTGGAGTGGGACTGAGGACGAACCAGCAAGGGAATAAACAACCTAGGACGGGAACTTACAGGCCCAGTACTGTGGAGTGAATGTTTTTGAACCAGGAGACAGCAACTAAATTGTCCCGCGACATTGCACAGTAATGGTAGGAAGACTACGTCACGTAGATGGATGGATACAACCACTCTAACGCCCTAAGGTAAATGAAGTGGACTGATCGAAAAAGAATAAACTGAACAGCACCTTAAGCTGCTGTTCAGTTTATTCTTTTTCGCGCGACCGGTTTCGATCAAAGACCATTTTCCAAGCTTTATGCAAGCCATCCCTGCAGGTTGCATTTTTCGTAGTATTTGATCACGAACGACACCTGTGTGAAGTTCGCAGTACGTTACGAATGTCAGTCTTGGTCACAACAGTGTTTTGTATAGTTGTGAGTGCGTTACGTCGGCGCTCAGTGCATTCGAACGGGGGCTGCTTGTTGGTGCTCCTGTATAGTAGCGGGCCGCTGTGACCGAGCGGTTCTAGGCGCTTCACTCCGGAACCGCGCTGCTGCTGCGGTCGCAGGTTCGAATCCTGCCTCGGGCATGGATGTGTGTGACATCCTTTGGTTATTTAGGTTTTAGTAGTTCTAAGTTCTCGGGGACTGATGACCTCAGATGTTAAGTCCCGTAGTGCTCAGAGCCATTTGAAGCATTTGTAACATGAGTCACGATCACAAATGTGTGCTAAATGTTTTGAATGTCATTTTCTTTTACTCATTGCGTTTTGTTCCAACAGCCTTAATGTAATTGCATATTCCTTGCTCTAAATACACACCGTGTTTGAAAATGACCGTCTCTGTAATGTAGATTCACGAATCCACGTTACTTCCGTGTTAAATTTTATACCGTAGAAGCTGGTCGGTACGAGTCGCGCACGTCCACGAGTTGTCACTCCTGAACAACAAACAATAAAACATCTCGGCCCCTCAAACACACACACACACACACACACACACACACACACACACACACACACACACACACACACACACCTCCAACCTCGCAGTGAGCACGCTGCTTACCCCTCTGCCCTCCAGGCAAGCGGCCAGTCTTACTTACTTCACGGTCGAATTCACCAATGCGAATTAAAATTAACTCTGTCCGAACAGGTCTCTAACGACCCAACGATACTGACTGACTGCTGTGTCATCAGCCTACAAGAGTCACTGAATGTGGATATGGAGGGGCATGTGGTCAGCACACCGCTCTCCCAGCCGTTGTCAAATTCCGCGACCGGAGCCGCTACTTCTCAGTCAAGCAGCTCCTCGATTTTCCTGACAAGGGCTGAGTGCACCTCGCTTGCCAACAGCGCTCGGTAAACCGGACGCAATTAAAATCAAGCACATCTTAAAATATTATTGTCTCTATAACTAATTTTGTTTGCTAAGGATCAGGACAGCTACACTCTTAAGAAGTTCATAACGTCAGCTGACGTTTCTGGATGGGCTGTTAGTTGCTACGAAGGTCACCCCAATACAAATGCACACTTTTTTTTAAAGTCCATGTTTTATTATACATGTTTGAAAGTTTTACAGTGTGTAGATACATCCTTTAGGAACAATATTTTCATTTCTCCACATAATTTCCATCCCTCTCAACTGCCTTACGCCATCTTGGAACCAGCGCCTGTATACCCGCACTGCCGTAAAATTCTGGTCCAACCTGTTGGAGCCACTGTGTGGCAGCGTGCACAAGGGAGTCATCATCTTAAAACCTTGTTCCACAAAGAGAGTCATTCAGTTTCCCAAGGAGATGATAGTCACATGCAGCCAGGTCAGGACTGTAAGGCAGGTGTTTCATTGTTGGCCATCCGAGTTTTGTGATCGCTTCCATGGTTTTTTGACTGACATGTGGCCGTGCATTGTCGTGCAACAGCAAAACATCCTGCCTTTGTCGATGTGGTCGAACACGACTCAGTCGAGCTTGAAGTTTCTTCAGTGTCGTCACAGATGCATCAGAATTTATGGTGGTTCCACTTGGCATGATGTCCATGAGCAAGAGTCCTTGGGAATCGAAAAACACCGTAACTTTTCCAGCAGAAGGTGTGGTTTTGAATTATTTTTTTTCCTTGGGTGAATTTGCATGATGCCACTCCATTGATTGCCTCTTAGTCTCCGGTGAAAAATGATAGAGCCATGTTTCATCACCTGTCACAATTCTTCCAAGAAATTCAACTCCACCATTCTCGTACTGTTACAAAAGTTCGCTGCATACCGTTTTTCTTGTTTCTTTGTGAGCCACTGTCAACTGCCTGGGAACCCATCTGGCACAAAACTTTTATAACGCCAACACTTTCAGTATTCTGCAAACACTTCCTTCCCCTATCCCAATGTAGCGTAACAATTCGTTCACTGTGATGCGTCTGTCAGCGGTCACCAGTTCGTTAACTCTCTGCTCATTGTCTGGAGTGTGTGCAGTACGAGGCCTTCTTCAATATTGCCGTGCCCGCTTTCATCACGTAACCTGCTTGCCCACCGGCTAACTGTACTGCGATCGACAGCAGCATCTCCATACACCTTTTTCAACCTCTTGTGGATGTTTCCCACTGTCTCGTTTTCACAGCACAGAAATTCTATGACAGCACGTTGCTTCTGACGAACGTCAAGTATAGCACCCATCTTGAAGACATGCTGTGACGGCGCCACTCACGGGAAGAGGTTGAACTAAGTTTGAAAACAAGTGGGAAGGATGTATCTACACACCGTAAAACTTTCACACATGCAGAATGAAAACTGTATTTTTACAAAAATAGTGTGCATTTCTTTTGGAGAGACCCTCGTAGATGCATATTATAGATACGGCTGAGAACTGCACAAACCACTGTGGCCGCAAGCGCAGTTTGACGACCACTAATCTAGGGCATTTGTCACCGTTAGATGCTGGTTGTTAGCACTCACTATGGAATATTCTGCTGCATTATAACGTTACAACACAATTATGTACAGAAAACGTCTTCCAGCTCCTGTTATTAGAGTATAGCACAAGAAGCGATAAGTGACAGACAGAAAGTTTTAGGACCAAACGATGATTTAAGCCTGTACCTCCTTGTGATGAGAGACGTGTCCACCTGGCCAGTGGACCTAAATCGTTCTCTGAGAAGCTGCAATGAAAACAGCGAGGATAACAACTAAATACATCTGTGTGTTTCTGGAATTAAGGTATTGGGCTATTCGACAGTCGTTCTTAATTTGAGCCGTCGCACTTTGGTTCAAAACGGTTCAAATGGCTCTGAGCACTATGGGACTTAACATCTGAGGTCATCAGTCCCCTAGACTTAGAATTATTTAAACCTAACTAACCTAAGGACATCACACATATCCATGCCCGAGGCAGGATTCGAACCTGCGACCGCTCGGCCACACCGGCCGGCCCCGTCGTGCTTTCCCCATGTGATGGTGGGGGGACGGGGGTCGAGGCAGGGTGGGGGGGGGGGGGGGGGGGGGGGGGAGCGGACGACAGAGAGAGGAGGTAGAAAGAGATCAGTCTTACGTTTACTACTCTCAACGTTGGAAACGGTTCCCAGCGGCGGGCGCACCAACAAAAGAGTCACGTCTCACTTAAGGCGGCTAGCAAGCGGCGAAGCTAACGCAGGCGCTGGATGGAGCTGCGTGTCTAATTCAGTCGCGTCACGGTACGCAGACCTCTCAAATAAACGTGACGGTGGGCAGTTTCTCTAGGAACTGTACGGGGTGATCTATAGGGCCGGTTTGTTTACGTGCTGCTTTCAATGAACGACTCGCGTCGCTGAAATACTGGCGTCACAAAAAGGCATACTATTAAATTGTAAGCTGGCTATTTGCTGCTCCTCGATCTTTTTACAATTTCGTGTCCACACTTTGATTGCTAGCCCACAAAGCATGTAAGTTTTCTGTGAAGTTTAGAAAGTTGGAGAGTGGTACTGGCAGAAGTGAAACTGTCGGGGCGGATCATGAGTCGTGGTTGGACAGGTAATTCGGCGCCGGCACGCTAGCTCGACGATTTGGGATTCGGGACTGGTCACTCTCTATAACGAAAAAAAATAGACCTGACCTTACAAAGAGACCGCGCCTATTCGTCAAAACCGATTACGTCTAAACTTGTGGTATGTGCAGGACGCGGCCAGCAACTAAAGTGACAGAAGTGGAAGTTCCAGATGGCCGCAAGTTTAGAAAATAGAGCATTTTTTTATACAATTGATGATTTACACGCATTGAGTGATATTTATCGTAAAAACAGTTAGAAAAATAATTTTTTTTGCATCTTGCGTAAGTTATAGACGCTGCATTTACACAATTACATGTTTCTTTCAAAGTTTCTGTAGAAAAAATTTGGTTGATATTCATAAAAGGTTTTCTCTTTTCCTCATCGCACAGTTTGGCGGCAAACCACGGATAACGCATCATTTCGCCAAATATGGGCAACGATAACTTGTGACGTACAATGTAATGTACACTCATGCTCATAAATTAAGGATAATTCTGGTACATGGTGAAACAACGCTCTGGTGGGCAATTGGCGGGTTTAAATCATCTAGGGGTGTGACCATGCAGTGCATTTGACCTGCGGTCGTCGCACGGTGGCGTTCGCAGCAGTCCACATAATACGGTGCAGCCAGTAAGTGTGCTGACGTTTTCAGACTTGCTAATGATGACTGTGTGTTCAAAATGGCTCAAAGAACACATATTGGTGACGTTATGAGGGGTAGAATACTAGGGCGACTGGAGGCTGATCAAACACAGCAGATCGTAGCCCGAGCCCTCTGTGTGCCACAAAGTGTGATCTCAAGATTATGGCAACGATTCCAGCAGACAGGAAACGTGTCCAGGCGCTACGGTACGGGACGTCCACAGTGTACAACACCACAAGAAGACCGATATCTCACCATCAGTGCCCGCAGACGGCCACGGAGTACTGTAGGTAGCCTTTCTCGGGACCTTACCGCAGCCACTGGAACAGTTGTCTCCAGACACACAATCTACAGGCGACTGAACAGACATGGTGTCAAGAACACAGTACATGGTCATTGCAGCAGTGGTCCCAGGTTATGTTCACGGACGAGTCCAGGTATAGTATGAACAATGATTCTCGCCGAGTTTTCATCTGGCGTGAACCAGGAACCAGATACCAACCCCTTAATGTCCTTGAAAGGGACCTGTATGGATGTCGTGGTTTGATGGTGTGGTGTGAGACTATGATTGATGCACGTACACCCCTGCATGTCTTTGACAGAGGAACTGTAACAGGTCAGGTGTACCGGGACGTCATTTTGCACCAGTATGTCCGCATTTTCAGGGGTGCAGTGGGTCCCACCTTCCTCCTGATGGATGATAACGCACGGCCCCATCGAGCTGTCATCGTGGAGGAGTACCTTGAAACAATCGATATCAGGCGAATGGAGTGGCCTGCCTGTTCTCCAGATCTAAACCCCATCGAGCACGTCTGGGATGCTCTCGGTCGACGTATCGCTGCACGTCTTCAAACCCCTACGACACTTCAGGAACTCCGACAGGCACTAGTGCATGAATGGGAGGCTATACCCCAGCAGCTGCTGGACCACCTGATCCAGAGTATGCCAACCCGTTGTGCGGCCGGTGTACGTGTGCATGGTGATCATATCCCATGTTGATGTTGGAGTACATGCGCAGAAAACAGTGGCTTTTTGTAGCACATGTGTTTCGGAACGGTTTTCTCAACTTATCACCAATACCGTGGTCTTACAGATCTGTGTCGTGTGTGTTCCCTATGTGCCTATGATATTAGCGCCAGTTTTGTGTAGTGCCACGTTGTGTGGCACCACATTCTGCAATTATCCTTAATTTATGAGCATGAGTGTATTTTGATGCAGTCTTCTCGGGATGTGATTTCTTTTTCTCTTTGGATGACATAAGAGCAGTACTGAAATTTTTTGATGAAATTATTTACCTGACGATAAAAACAGGCATCGCATGGTTGCAGTAGCGAGCTGGACTTTCCGGAATCGCTTTAATACTACAGCGCGGCATTCCTTCTTCACCTTGGAAAATTCCGTCGTATAATTGTGTATTTGTCTGTCCCTGCACGGGTTGATTAACAGAAGAAATTTTCATGTCCTGCATCTAGGGTTCCATCACATCAATCAAAAAATTCCTTTTTCTGTCTGCTATGAAAATATTAATAAATGCAGTATGTTGAGGATTATTTCGATTTGTTTTAGTGTAAGTAACGTAAAAATTGAAAATAAAAAATTTACAAACTTTTCCGCATATAGACTCGATCCGACGACCCTCGGTTTACTGGTCTGTGTTCTTACCCCTGCGCCAAGTGCTCCGTGCGAACCAGCGCAACATAAATGACTTATGCTTTTCCAGACACGCCCCAAATGTGTTATTTCTTGTAAACCCTTGGCCATTTGGATCTCTCTCTTGTGTCACTTTAATTTCTAGCCGGAGCACTGACTATTCCACAAAACTGGGCGAAATCGGTGATGACGAATAGGCGCGGGCCCCTTCTGCGTGGAGTTTGCACTGATGAAATTTGGAATGTCACATGCGACATCTGCACAGAACTCCTGTAGAAACAAGCCGAAAAAATAAAAATCAGTAAGAGCATTGCTCGTGAAAAGCATGTTTCCTGGTTCAAGTCCCTGATCGGTACACCAAGAAATACTCATTCTGCATTTTCAGCGTATGAAGAGTGGAAATGGAAAAACGTTCTAAGTGCCAAATCTCACTTTTTCAGGAGAATGAAAAAAAAAACAATGTATCGCTGTCTGTACGTAGCGTATTTGTACCAAAAAAGTTGTGAAGTTCGTCTGATACCACAGAAGTATGCTTCTCGCTCATCCTGCAACAAAATATCGAGACAAAGTAGAGAATGGATAATTTGAAAATAACGTTGTAGATATGTGAAGGTTTTTTTTAAGTTACCGCTACCAGTCACAAACTTTGTCAACTATTGTATTACTTATTTATTTAGAGACAAGTTTCGAGGGTTATACCTCACCTTCAGGCTAAATGGCATTACAAAAAACAACTATGCAATAAGGTAATACTGATGTTACATAGTCGTCTCGTAAATGCTGTGGACATCTTTGTTATTCTGACGTGGCAGTTTCGTTGTGATGCGTTGAGGTGTTTCCATTTCCGTGGCTCTCTTGGCTTTCTTGGTCACTGTTCACAAGTAGTCACTAACATAGTAGTAACTTGGAAACACGATCACAAACAGTTCTGTAGTGCAGTGGATAAGATGGCGATCGAAATACAGCTGGTCGATCTATGTGGTGTCAGATGTTTACATGTCTTCTGCACGTCTTGATATCGTATTACAGATGTATGTTGACGAAATACATTACAAATTGAGCACCTGTTACAATATTATTGAACACATCGTGATATAAACTACTTATTTTACATGTTTCTAAGCTATTACTGGGGCTAGAGTCAAACAACTGTCATGTTATGTAACTTTTATTCTAAGAGTACTGTAGCTTAGAAATATGTAAAATAAGTAGTTTATATCACATAAAAATACATTGGTAATTTACAGTACCACAGAAGCTAAACAAGCGAAACGCATTGTTGTGAAGCCGTACTTCGGAGAACATGCCGAAACCCTAAAAAGAACACTGGGTATTTTGTTTTGTAACAAACTGAACAGTTCTGAGTTCCCCACAAGGTGGCCTCAAGAACCATTAACTCATAACTCATAACGGCCGACTCATAACGCGAAGCACGTATTGCTCTGTAACGCTCTAAGCCGGTATTGCACAACACGGCTAACAGGTACAAGACAAGTGTAGGCGCCTCGTGGCAGAACGGGTGTAGCTCCGATTTTACCAGACGGATTATCTTCTGAATAGAAACAGGAAATGTTCTGTTACTTTAAATCCGTCTTGATTGCAAATTTTTTTTATTATTCATATTATTATTCATATGACCGGTTTCGGTTCATTCAGAACCATCTTCAGATCTGATATTTAAGTTACAAGAGTAACTTAAATATCAGATCTGAAGATGGTTCTGAATGAACCGAAACCGGTCATATGAATAATAATATGAATAATAAAAAAAAATTTGCAATCAAGACGGATTTAAAGTAACATTATAAAATCACTGATTGCTGTTATCCCATAAGACATTATGTCTGTTTTTGCAAAGGAAATGTTCTGTTTTGCCATGGATCCGCGTATGCTCAGTAAAGGAGGTACTTGGGCGCATGCGCAGAACGCAGCATTTCGAAAGGGTTCTCTGCTTGTTATTGTTTTTACTTGTGGTCAGCAGACGAGATGTACTGATATACGTGACGCCTTGAGAAGTCTTTTGGCTGTTGCACGAGATATTCTACAATTTTTTCCGTGGGTAATTTTATAATAAGCAACAAAACAAATTAAAATTAACTCTTTTTATTGTCTTTAAGAGAAGCTGTATATTATCAATAACTTCTTGTTGTAGAAATTGAATGAAAGAAAGTATAAGCATTCTTTTTGAGTCATACAGCAGCGAAAGGTGTCTACATGATCCTCTAGATACGCTGTACCTTATAATGTACGTCTACAAATGATTAATTCTGGGTTTTAGCACTTGCTTGATTTGACTGAGTCTTCTGTGCTATTTCAGAATTCCGGTAAGGGCAGTGTTGACAAACAGCCACAACAGTTAGAGCATTTGTGGACTGTAAAAGCCGTTTTGCATCTTTGCGGTTGCACTCTTGTGAAATACACGACTGGACATTAAAATTGCTGCTCCACGAAGATATCGTGCTGCAGAGGCGAAATTTAACTGAGAGGAAGAAGATGCTGTGATATGCAAATGATTAGCTTTTCAGAGCATTCACATAAGGTTGGCGTTGGTGGCGACACCTACAACGTGCTGACATGAGGAAAGTTTCCAACCGATTTCTCATACACAAACAGCAGTTGACCGGCGTTGCCTGGTGAAATGTTGTTGTGATGCCTCGTGTAAGGAGGAGAAATGCGTACCATCGCGTCTCCGACTTTTATAAAGGTCCGATTGTAGCCTACCGCGATTGCGATTTATCGCATCGCGACATTGCTGCTCGCGTTGGTCGAGATCCAATGACTGTTAGCAGAATATGGAATCGGTGGGTTCAGGAGGGTAATACGGAACGCCATGCTGTATCCCAACGGCCTCGTATCACTAGCAGTCGAGATGATAGGCATCTTATCCGCATGGCTGTAATGGATCGTGCAGCCGCGTCTCGATCCCTGAGTCAACAGATTGGGACGTTTGCAAGACAACAACCATCTGCACGAACAGTTCGACGACGTTGGCAGCAGCATGGACTATCAGCTCGGGGACCATGGCAGCGGTTTCCCTTGACGCTGCATCACAGGCAGGAGTGCCTGCGATGGTGTACTCAACGGCGAACCTGGGTGCGCGAATGGCAAAACGTCATTTTTTCGGATGAATCCAGGTTCTGTCAGCATCATTATGGTCGCATCCGTGTTTGGCGACATCGCTGTGAACGCACATTGGAAGCGTATATTCGTCATCGCCTTACTGGCGTATCACCCAGCGTGATGTGTTACGACCCGTGGGTCTACCCTTCATTCGATCCCTGCGAAACCCTACATTTCAGCAGGAGAATGCTCAGTCGCATGTTGCATATCCTGTACGGGCCTTTCTGGATACAGAAAATGTTCGACGGCTGCCCTGGCCAGCACATTCTCCAGATCTCTCACCAAATGAAAACGTTTAGTCAACCGTGGCCGAGCAATTGGCCAGTAGCGTAGCTTCCCTCATTACAGTGTCTCTTCCGCGAGTCCCGTTACATACCATCTACAGTAGCTTGTCAAAACAAGGTACATCTATTCTGATGGTGTTCCTAAATTCCTGTGAGTTTTCGGCTCTTAACTCGTTCATTAACAGTGAGTATATGCTCCTGCCTTCGCCTCTTCTTTCCAGCCAGTTTCGAATCTAATTCCTACTCGTGGCATTAGGTCATCTCCTGACGAATAAGCCGGAAACTGTCATGGCAAAAGCTGCATAGACAATTACGTCCTTCACGTCTAAAATGCTGGGAAACGTGATCGTAGACAATCTTTTGCTAGTCCGTAAATTTGTACAGCCATAACGTAATTTCATTCTAACTGCACAAGATAAAAATAAATGCGTAGTAACTACCAACATTGGCCTCTCAAAAGTTTCATTGTGAGTAAGTAGCAGCTTTACAAAAATATCAGCTTTCTCGCTCAACGACGTAAACAAGCCGGCTGTTCCGAAAATGTACCATTGGGTCGCTGGTGCAGTACTACACATTAGGTGTATCCTGTAATAGGATTAACGAAGATGTTGGCAGTTCCAGATTTGCACGTTTGGGGCGCTGGTACGCACTTGCATACGGTAGATGTGTCGTGTAATATCGGCTTGAGAGGCTACCAACGTTGTCACCAGCAAGAAACGAACTGCAGTCTATATTAGCGTCAGAGTGACGCGGTGTGGCGTCACGAGGTGGAGACGTCAAAGACGACGGGCAACGCGGAAGCCTTTGTCGCCGCAGCGTGCCTGGGAGGGGGCCGCGGACACAGTGGTGGGGCTACACTTGCCAAGACAAGCACTGGCATAGCCAAGACCGCCGGCACGCGGCTCTGCTAACCCAGTTCAGTAGCAGACGACACGCACAGTACTTCATGACAGCTTTGGGATTGTGATGTTCAGATGTTCAAATGTGCGTTAAATCTTATGGGACTCAACTGCTTAGGTCATCAATCCCTAAGCTTACACACTACTTAACCTAAATTATCCTAAGGAGAAACACACACACCCATGCCCGAGGGAGGACTCGGACATCCGCCGGAACCAGCCGCACAGTCCATGACTGCAGCGCCCTAGACCGCTCGGCTAATCCCGCGCGGTTTGTGATTGTGAACTAGAACACCAAAACACCTAGTCTTTTAAATTTTACCTCCGAATTCCAGGATGAATCATTTACTTTACAGCGGATTAAGCGCGGTTTTGAAACTTCATGGCAGATTACAAAGTGTGTATTGGTCTGAGTCTCGAACTCTGAACCTAGCCTTTCGCAGGGAATGCTCTTACAGAATGAGCTATCTCACAGCGTTATTTTTGCAAGTACCTTGTGCTATAATTAGACGTTGGAAAATAGGCGGACTGATGAAGAAGTTCTCCATAGAAGTGTCGAGGAGAGGAACATGTGGAAAACATTGACAACAAGAAGGAGCAGGATAATAGGTCCTGTGTTAACACATCAATTAATAACTTCGATTGTAAAGAAAGGCACAGAGTGGAACATTTTCAACAAATAATTGAAGACAGTAGGTACAACTGCTATTCTGATATGGAGAGGAATTCGTGGCTGGACGGCAAGAGTCTTTTCGAAGTTGGTGCTGTTATCTGTAAAAAGGTAGCAACTCCAGAAGATTGTAGCTAATTGCGGGGAAACGTGTGCTGCAGCTTACATGTGGTGTATTAAAGTAAACTAAACTCCGCCCGAACATGCTATGAAGGCCCAACGGTACCGACCGGCCGCCGTGTCATCCCCAGCCCAGAGGCATCACTGAATGCAAATATGGTCATGCATGTGGTCAGCACACCGCTCTCCCAGCCGAATGTCAGTTTCCGAGACCGGAGCCGCTACTACTCAATCAAGTAGCTCCTCAGATTGCCTCACAAGGGCTGAGTGCACCCTGCTTGCCAACAGCGCTCGGCAGACCGGATGGTCACCCACCCAAGTGTCCGCCCCAGGTGGCTGAGTGGTCAGTGCGACAGAATGTCAATCCTAAGGGCCCGGGTTCGATTCCCGGCTGGGTCGGAGATTTTCTCCGCTCAGGGACTGGGTGTTGTGTTGTCCTAATCATCATCATTTCATCCCCATCGACGCGCAAGTCGCCGAAGTGGGGTCAAATCGAAAGACTTGCACCCGACGAATGGTCTAACCAAAGGGAGGCCCTAGTCACACGACATTATTACGAGGGCAGTTCAATAAGTAATGCAACACATTTTTTTTCTCGGCCAGTTTTGGTTGAAAAAACCGGAAATTTCTTGTGGAATATTTTCAAACATTCCCGCTTCGTCTCGTATAGTTTCATTGACTTCCGACAGGTGGCAGTGCTGTACGGAGCTGTTAAAATGGCGCCTGTAACGGATGTGCGTTGCAAACAACGGGCAGTGATCGAGTTTCTTTTGGCGGAAAACCAGGGCATCTCAGATATTCATAGACGCTTGCAGAATGTCTACGGTGATCTGGCAGTGGACAAAAGCACGGTGAGTCGTTGGGCAAAGCGTGTGTCATCATCGCCGCAAGGTCAAGCAAGACTGTCTGATCTCCCGCGTGCGCGCCGGCCGTGCACAGCTGTGACTCCTGCAATGACGGAGCGTGCGAACACACTCGTTCGAGATGATCGACGGATCACCATCAAACAACTCAGTGCTCAACTTGACATCTCTGTTGGTTGTGCTGTCACAATTGTTCACCAGTTGGGATATTCAAAGGTTTGTTCCCGTTGGGTCCCTCGTTGTCTAACCGAACACCATAAAGAGCAAAGGAGAACCATCTGTGCGGAATTGCTTGCTCGTCATGTGGCTGAGGGTGACAATTTCTTGTCAAAGATTGTTACAGGCGATGAAACATGGGTTCATCACTTCGAACCTGAAACAAAACGGCAATCAATGGAGTGGCGCCACACCCACTCCCCTACCAAGAAAAAGTTTAAAGCCATACCCTCAGCCGGTAAAGTCATGATTACAGTCTTCTGGGACGCTGAAGGGGTTATTCTGTTCGATGTCCTTCCCCATGGTCAAACGATCAACTCTGAAGTGTATTGTGCTACTCTTCAGAAATTGAAGAAACGAGTTCAGCGTGTTCGTAGGCACAAAAATCTGAACGAACTTCTCCTTCTTCATGACAACGCAAGACCTCACACAAGTCTTCGCACCCGAGAGGAGCTCACAAAACTTCAGTGGACTGTTCTTCCTCATGCACCCTACAGCCCCGATCTCGCACCGTCGGATTTCCATATGTTTGGCCCAATGAAGGACGCAATCCGTGGGAGGCACTACGCGGATGATGAAGAAGTTATTGATGCAGTACGACGTTGGCTCCGACATCGACCAGTGGAATGGTACCGTGCAGGCATACAGGCCCTCATTTCAAGGTGGCGTAAGGCCGTAGCATTGAATGGAGATTACGTTGAAAAATAGTGTTGTGTAGCTAAAAGATTGGGGAATAACCTGGTGTATTTCAATGCTGAATAAAACAACCCCTGTTTCAGAAAAAAAAGTGTTGCATTACTTATTGAACTGCCCTCGTATTACCCACCCTAGTGCTAGTCCAGCCCGACAGCGCTTAACCTCGGCGATCTGACGGGAACTGGTGTCACCCCTGCGGTAAGGCCGTTGGCATATATGATGTATTACAACAGAGAAAGGAGCCTGTGATCACTACAGGCAATGCCACAGGTTACCGCAAAACTGTAACGTAACATACACACACACACACACACACACACACACACACACACACATGCATGCATGCATGTCGTACTAACATATGTAAATGCACTTGATGGAGGTTTAAACCTTCAAAACGTGTTGTGGATATAAATAAACAGTGTCTGGTAACAGTAAACTTGTCGTTTCATTCGATATTAATAACACTCACGGTAAGGCCTAACCTAAAATGTTCAGTTCATACAACGTATGTTACTCCTATTTATTGTTTTACATAACTATTCCAGAACACATTTCTATAATTCGGATCTTCGATAATTAAGAGTGGGACTTGCCTCAGTTAATGAGATTCCACTGTATTCACCTATTCAAAGGATCTCCGCACATTAGCGGATGAGAAGACGCTAAACAAGGATCAAGGTCTGTTGTGTAAAGAGTTGCAAGTAGAGTGACTAAAAACAAAAGAAGGTGACGGCCGTTGCAACATTGTTAGAGCGGGAGCGCGCGTGAGGGCGGTCGATAGCCGCGGACTATTCTGGTCTGCTCTAGCCGGCCTGTGCACGTGTCCACCAGGCGGAGGTGAGGTGAGCGGGTAAACAGCGCCTGGCGACCCTGCCAGGACCCCAGCGGCCGTCGCGAAGGTGTCGGCCGCGGCGCTAACAAGCGCCTTCGTGAGTGCCAGCCACCTGTTAGGTATCGCAGCGTATGCTAGTGAATATCTTAAATGTTACATCGAATGTCGCGTGCACTTCAAGACGGAGTGCTGAGTTCTTGCTGTTAATACGTCCACACTAGACGTGTGTGTTATGAAAAACATAGGTGGCAACACTGATGCAGTGTTCAAGAAAGCATTTATACAACACTGCACAGTCGTTTAGTGAGCAAAACAGGAGCTTATCGAGTATAGGACCAGATTTGTGACTGGATTCAGGACCTGCTTGCAGAGAGAGCTCAACATGTCGCTCTTAATGGGACGAAATCGACATCTTTAAAAGTAATTTCATAGTGCCCAGAAGAAGTGTGATAGCGCTATTAATGTTTACAATATATCTAAACTATCTTGTGGGTGATGTCAGAAGCGGCAAGAGAATTTTCGAAGTTAGGGCTGTTATCTGTTAAAAATCTAGCAACTCCAGAAGATTGTAGCGAATTGCAGGAAAACATGCAGACGGTCGTTGCATGGACTGCCAGTTGATCATGAACGTAAATAAATGTAACTAGTGCATATAAATAGGCGAAGAAATCCACCACTGTAGCCGGCCGCGGTGGTCTAGCGGTTCTAGGCGCTCAGTCCGGAACCGCGCGACTGCTGCGGTCGCAGGTTCGAATCCTGCCTCGGGCATGGATGTGTGTGATGTCCTTAGGTTAGTTAGGTTTAAGTAGTTCTAACTTCTAGGGGACTGATGACCGCAGATGTTGAGTCCCATAGTGCTCAGAGCCACCACCACTCTATGATTACACTATTGGCGATAATCATTCGAAACAGTGTTTACCGTCAACAGGGTGGCAACACTATTCACTGATTAAATTTTCCTGCTTTCTGCAAGACATTTCCAAATTTTTATTATATTAAGCCCAAATGGTCTTTAAAAGGGTGCAAAAAAATGTTGAGCAAGCTTTAAATATTCAGTATTTTTATTGTCTTATTCTTACAAAAATTGCTGGTATGTTAATACATAATTGAAAATATGTGACATACTCAGGCAAATGTACATGCCAAATGGCAAAATGAATTACAATACACTGGATAAAACACAACATATGAGACCAGAAATATTCCAGATATGAAGCCGACACGTTTTAAATCGATCCCTAAAATAATATTAAATTAACTGATTTGACCATCAAAGCTCATGACAAAAACTGAAAATAACACATTCATTCGTTACGTGCAAAAAGTCAGGTAATGGTATACGTATAAATTTTAAGTTTTACTAATGACCTGCAACTTAAATAAAAAATCCTGGAAAAATAATTTCAATTTAATGCAAATTCAAAATTCGCGCATTTTTTGGTAAGACTTCTTGATGAAATGGTATTCAATGAAATGAAACTCCCGTTTGATGATGCGGAAACTGTATTTTTTTTATATTTTACTGTTACACAAATGCATATCCAATGGAACAATATGCTAGTCACATTAATACACATGTAACTCTATTACGTGTATACAATCTTCACCGCTGGTTGATTTAAAGAAGAACTTGAACACTACTTTAAATTTGCAAAAAATCTGTAGATGTCTCAAACGTACAAACGTATAAGGAAGAAAAGTTTTACGTAACACTCTTTTCTAAGATTTTGCATTTTTTCTTCAGTAGTGCCACATCTCTTTTATTTTAACTTTAGAAATTTAATTTCTTCAGCGGTTCGCTTCTGACGTTCTGCCTTTTCCTTTTGTTCTATTTTATTCCTTTTTCTTCTTTCCCAATGACTACATACGACAAGAACGAGCAGTTTTCACTGCATGCATTAATCGTTTAGTTGTTTCAACATTTGCTATCCCTGCAGAATAGCATCAAAAACCTTCCAGTGAAAAACCCTATCAGAAAAAAACCTTCTCCATCCCGCTCCGTCACATAGCTCTAAATCCTTTTTTGTAGCAGGAACATCATTCCGCTTTCTCACCAGCCTCTCCCACTTCCCAGGTTTCTATGTAGGGATGCCTATTTGATATTCTTTCTCAGAATTTGGTGTAAGAATATGTCACATTTCCATCATTTTTTTTCCACTGTGTTATTATTCTTCTTCTCATTATTTTTGTTATTATTATTACTATTATTGATGTTGTGATCCTTGGCGACACTCTAGAGCAAATGTGTGCTACTACTTCCCGATTCCTCCAAAATGCAAAGGAAACTGGGCTGGAGGTGAACGAGGACAAAACTAAATATCTTGGAGTATCACGTCGTCGAGTTCTCCCTCCCTCCATTGTTGTAGGCGGGCATACCTTCGAACGAGTTGAGTTCAAGTACGTGGGCTCAATATTAATCAACAAAAGTGAAGTGGCGAAACAAGTATATCAACGCATAACAAGTGCCAATGACGTGGTTCTTTAGTCTGAATAATCTTTTTAAGTCTCGTCTGATATTTCAGAAGAACAAAGTCCATCTGTACTCGACACCGGTGAGGTTAGTATTTTTATACGGCTGTGACACTTGGGCGACATCAGCTGCGACAGAAGATTCAATATGTGCGTTTGAAAGAAAGGTACTTCAGAAGATCTATGGACCCGTCTACAATAACAAAGAAGGTAAATGGGAAAGAAGAGAGAAAGAAGACCTGTACCAGAGGTTTGGAAAGACACACATTGGACGTCTACAGTGGTTTGGCCACATCTTACGAGCGGACAGATCCCTTCCTAAGAGAGTCCTCCACTCTCAACCCACGGAGAAACGCCCGAGAGGACGCCCAAGAACGCGATGGGAGGATCGAGTAACGATGATCCTTGAAGAAGTGAAACCAGCGGCCGTGGAGGATGACGCTAGAGACCGAAAAAGATGGACTGCCATCTGCCGCAAATATCTCCTCTCTTATGATTGACAGACATTCCTTTTATTGGGGCTTTTGTGTATGTAATTTTTTCCTGTTGTTCTTCTGTTGTAGGCCTCAAAGGCCCGTTAACGCAATAAATGATGATGATGATTACTATTATTATCATCGTCATTATTAGCACTAGTAGTAGTTTGCTTGTCAGTATTTTTACTATAAATGGCCTCAAATATGTATAAATCATTTAAAATTACCGTAGTACTTTCATTATTACTATTACCATTATTACACTACTGGCCATTAAAATTGCTACACCACGAAGATGACGTGCTACAGACGCGAAATTGAACCGACAGAAAGAAGATGCTGTGATATGCAAATGATTAGCTTTTCAGAGCGTTCACACACGGTTGGCGCCGGTGGCGACACCTACAACGTGCTGACATAAGGAAAGTTTGCAACCGATTTCCCATACACAAACAGCAGTTGACCGGCGTTGCCTGGTGAAACGTTGTTGTGATGCCTCGTGTAAGGAGGAGAAATGCGTACCACCACGTTTCCGACTTTGATAAAGGTCGGATTGTAGCCCATCGTGATTGCGGTTTATCGTATCGCGCGTTGCTGCTCGCGTTGGTAGAGATCCAATGACTGTTAGAGTATGGAATCGGTGGCTTTAGGAGGGTAATACGGAACGCCGTGCTGTATCCCAACGGCCTCGTATCACTAGCAGTCGAGATGACAGGCATCTTATCCGCATGGCTGTAACGGATCGTGCAGCCACGTCACAATCCCTGAGTCAACAGATGGGGACGTTTCCAAGACAACAACCATCTGCACTAACAGTTCGACGACGTTCGCAGCAGCGTGGACTATCAGCTCGGAGACCATGGCTGCGGTTAACTTGACGCTGCATCACAGACAGGAGCGCCTGCGATGGTGTACTCAACGACGAAACTGGGTGCACGAATGACAAAACTTCTTTTTTTCGGATGAATCTGTTTACAGCATCATGATGGTCGCATCCGTGTTTGGCGACATCACGGTGAACGCACATTGGAAGAGTGTATTCGTCACCGCCATACTGGCGTATCACCCTGCGTGATGGTATGGGGTGCCATTGATTACACGTCTCGGCCACCTCTTGTTCGCATTGACAGCACTTTGAACAATGGACGTTACATTTCAGATGTGTTACGACCCGTGGCTCTACCCTTCATTCGATCCCTGCGAAACCCTACCTTTCAGCAGGATAATGCACGACCGAATGTTGCATATCCTGCACGGGCCTTTCTGTATACAGAAAATGTTCGACTGCTGCCCTGGCCAGCACATTCTCCAGATCTCTCAGCAACTGAAAACGTTTGGTCAATGGTGGCCGAGGAACTGGCTCGTCACAATACGCCAGTCACTACTCTTGAAGAACTTTGGTGTCGTGTTGAAGCTGCATGGGCAGCTGTACCTGTACACGCCATCCAAGCTCTGTTTGACTCAATGCCCAGGCGCATTAAGGCCGTTATTACGGCCAGAAGTCGTTGTTCTGGGTACTGATTTCTCAGGATCTATTCACCCAAATTGCGTGAAAATGTAATCACATGTGAGTTCTAGTATAATATATTTGTCCAATGAATACCCGTTTATCATCTGCATTTCTTCTTGTTTAGCAATTTTAATGGCCAGTAGTGTAACTCACTTTGTGGAATACACGTGACGGCAGAAAATGATTGTGATTCGTATATCTTCTAATTTTGTGGTATTCACACAGCATGTGTACCTTTAACTCTATGATGCTCTTGTATCCTAGTTTCTTAATGAAATAATTAGCAAAATTTCCCAGCAATCAGCACACACCTTTATTTTTTTCCTCTGGAAATAGCGTGCTTTAGGCCTGTGTATCAATGACAGCGATTTACTCTCAGGGGATGTCCTTGTAATCAGAGTTATTTGCTCTCGGATCCATATCCAACTATTCATGTGACCACTGCAAGTATATCTATGAATTACTGTGTCAACTAGATGGCATTGTTGACATAAATTTGTTTCACAGAGTCCGATTGCGTGCAGTCTTTCTTTGGTGCTAACTATGTTGTTAACTGTCTTGTACCATGACGTTTTTATATTAGACGTGAGCACATTAGAACTAATGTTTTTCCGAATCTCAGTCCACTCAATGTTTGGAAACTGTCGTTCTATTTTGTATCTTCCTTCGCTTTTCTTTCGTTCCCGCATTATGGCTCTCGATGTTAAGTGTCGGGACTGCCTGACTTCGACACTGACATAACTAAACTCAACATAGAAAATCCTCACGTGCTGTAAGCGACTGTTGATATTCTGCACGTCAATCGGAGGAAGCAGGCTTGGAGGTTTAATGATCTCGAAAAGTTGGCTGGTTATGCTTTCTCGCGAGTCTCTTATTAAATTAACTTGCCTTTTGATAAAAAGAGCAGAGGCTTTATCCGTTATATCAGTTAATCCTAGTCCACCATTTTTAGGATCTAACGTGGCTGCTTTAGCAGGTACTCTGAACACTTCACCTTTCCACAAAAAGTTTGTGATTTTGGACATTAGCCTCCTCGCTATCATTCTCGGTATTGGAAATAGCTGGGCAGTATAATAAGTTTTGGCAAGGATGCATGAATTGGTATACTTTGTTCTTTGATCTTGGTTCATATATTGTGTTATATTCTCTATAATGGCTCCTTGCACGTTATCTGCTGCAACTTTCCAATTTAAAGGCATCATTTTCATGGGGCATGCTGTCAGGGTGAGCCCAAGTGTTCTATGTTGTCGGACTACTTTTGCCCACACGACGTTTATATTATCAAAACCTCTGAGATTTAACATCTTACGTTTTTTTTCATTTGCATTGGCTCCAGAAGCTCAACAGTACGTATCAATCACTGTTGCTAGCGTGGTTACCTCTCCATTATTCTTTATAATGACCCATATATCGTCAGCATAGGCTCTTATAACTGTTTCCTGACAATGTTAAGCCTTTTAATCTAGCATGGACATGTCGGAGGGAAGGTTCCAGTGAAATGGTGTAGAGGGACATGGACAGAGGACTTCCTTGAGGAACGCCTTGTTTTATTTGTATCGTCCTAGATTGTTGCCAATTCACCGCTATTTTTGCATTTATTCCAGTTGCTATGTTCTTTATCAACTGTATGACCCTATCATTGAAACCTATTTTCTTCAACGTCTGTAGAAGATATTCATGATTTACTACGTCGAAAGCTTTATAAAAATCTAAAAAAAAGCACACTTTATGTTTGTTAGAGAAGTTATTGCAATATCCCTGAATTCTGCTAGATTTTGAAAAATGGTTCTGCCTTACGCGCAGTTCTGATGTTTACTAATAATTTTATCTGTAAGACATGGCCGGCCGCGGTGGTCTAGCGGTTCTAGGCGCTCAGTCCGGGACCGCGCGACTGCTACGGTCGCAGGTTCGAATCCTGCAACCTCTCCCTTAATTTGTTTACTAACATAAAGCTGCTGATCTTTGCAGTTAGCTACTGCACCTGTTGTTTCTTGCAAACTAATACTGACTACACCCCGTTCATGTTCTAGTACCGTATGTTTATTATCTTTCTGTTCATCAGTTTCCATTTGCATTCTATCTTCCGGTTCCTCTGCCTCTTCGTCGCACTATTTTTGCTTGCAAACTGAGGGAGTTGTACGGGCAGCTCGTCCTCTGAACAACTATCAGTTGTCTCCAGAGGTCGTTTTTTCGGTTGCATTTCAGTTTCACGTGTAGTGGTACCAGGGCTCCCCTTTGTTGTTAACGGGGGAAATTGACTGTTATCGTGAAGGAGGACATCAGCTTGGCCCGCTGCGTTAACATCCTCAACCAGTTGATGCGGCCTATTCTTTGCTAACAGATCATTTAAGGGGGGTAGGACGTGAAACGGGCCGACTTGGAGCAGGAGAGGCACCACAGGACATTTTAATTTACACTGTCTATATTGTTACAAATAAATTCATAAAACTTTTGTTAGCATGACCAGGAAGGATTCAGGATTCACACTCATAGCAGAGGAAGTTCAAAAACATAACAAAACTAATTTTTTTTACATGTGAAATTTCATCATTTTTACACTTGGTATTGGATGCATTTGTTGCTGTAGGTACACTTTTCTTCATAAGTAAGAGAGATTCTTCGATGACTTTTGCACAGCATACAAACCATACTTACAGGTGTATGAAACTCTAGAATTTCCCAAATCTGTCAAACACTGTGGTAAAAATTGATATAATTAACTATAAAATTCGAGTTTTCTCTAAACACGAAGTTTAAAACGTAACAGCCCATTCATTTTTACGTAGATTCTAGAGTTTCGTACACCTGTAAGTATGGTTTGTAAGCTGTGCAAAATTCATCGAAGAATCTCTCTAACTTATGAAGAAAAGTGTACCTATAGCAACAAATGCAGCCAACAGTAAGTGAAAAAAAAAATCATGAAATTTCACATTAAAAAAATATTATTTTTCGTGTTTTTGAACTTCCACTGCTATGAGTGTGAATCCTGAATCCTTCCTGGTCATGCTGACAAAGTTTTATGAATTTATTTGTAAAAGTATAGACAGTGCAAATTAAAATATCCTGTGGTGCCTCTCCTTCTCGAAGTCAGCCCGTTTCATATCCTACCCCCCTTTAGGTAAGTTTCTGACGCTGTATCAAATTACTGTTAAGAACAACAGTTCGCCGCGGACATTCCTGTCTGAAGTGGCCAGTTTCGTTACATATATATGACATGTAGCTTCCTGACCTGTACAAACAATTTGTGCCTTATACTCACAACAGCTATGTGAGGCGGAATATTTGTCTCAACATCCATCTCTACACAGCGGATGCCGTTGAAACATTGCAGTTTAAAGCGAGGCGACCATCTTTCATTTGCAATTGATTTAACGTCCCAGTAGTTTGAAAGAGCTTCCGTAATCTTATCACTTTTAATTTCAATGGGAAGATTCAAGACACGAACGATTTTGTAATGAATGTCCGCTATACAGATGGAAACCTTACTTTTATAACCATTTCTATACACAAAATCTACTTCATGGCCCCACTTTCGTAACACTTTATCAACAGTCGCAGCACTAAATAACTTGAAAGAAAATATTTTTCCTGTTCCAGTTGCCAGGTATGGAAGGTTTCAGAATTGAGATCAATTAAATAACCGAAATTCCAATAAGCAGCAGTACGACCAGAAGGAGCGATCAGATCACAAGGAATATGAACGAACACGGACGGACAGCACTCAGCGAAGGGCAAGTACAGCGGTGTAAACACGGAAGTGCAGTGCAGCGGTGAACAGCGTCCGCTCGCTAGCGCGGCTGAAACGCAGTTTAGGAGGCAGGTGCGTGAACCACTGCGCCATCCGCCACGCAGAGACATCCCAGCCGCGCGGACCATCTTGGCACGGCTCACTGCCAATCCATATTCCCACCCAGCGCCACTTATCCGCAGTTCCTGTCCATTGTACTCACTGTCCGGTACTCTGAGATTCCCACAGGAAGTCAGACGCATTCGTGCTGAAGAAGGTGGGTCCACTGCCCAGCTAGGCATATCAATTATATGAATGCGTGGTGTCTTTTGTTTCGCACATGTCCGAAAGAACAAGCACCACGCATTCATATATGAGTTCATTACGCTGGGAGCAAATTGAAACGCACATAACGAGGCGCAGGAAAGCGCCTATTTTTGCAACTTCACAAGTTGAAATCGAAACCGCCGGCCACGGTGGCCGAGCGGTTCTAGGCGCTTCAGTCCGGAACCGCGCGACTGCTACGGTCGCAGGTTCGAATCCTGCCTCGGGCATGGATGTGTGTGATGTCCTTAGATTAGTTCGGTTTAAGTAGGTCTAAGTTCTAGGGGACTAATGACCTCAGATGTTATGTCCCATAGTGCTCAGAGCCATTTGAACCATTTTTTTTAATGGAACCGCGCAAATTGAGACGCGACGCGATTATATTTTTCATTTATTTTTATCTGTACAGTTCTTTTTCTTTGTGAGCCATTAGCCACTAGGATTATATCTTCTGCCTAAACGATGTCAGAAGGTTCAAATGGTTCAAATGGCTCTGAACACTATGGGACTCAACTGCTGAGGTCATTAGTCCCCTAGAACTTAGAACTAGTTAAACCTAACTAACCTAAGGACATCACAAACATCCATGCCCGAGGTAGGATTCGAACCTGCGACCGTAGCAATCTTGCGGTTCCAGACTGCAGCGCCTTTAACCGCACGGCCAGATGTCAGAAGGGACAGACGATTCATATTGAGGGTAGTGAATAAGGAAGTAAGGAATATTACAAAATCATGCGACCAAGAAGCGCCGGCCGGAGTGGCCGAGCGGTTCTATGCGCTACAGTCTGGAACCGCGTGACCGCTAAGGTCGCAGGTTCGAATCCTGCCTCAGGCATGGATGTGTGTGATGTCCTTAGGTTTGTTAGGTTTAAGTAGTTCTAAATTCTAGGGGACTGATGACCTCAGAAGTTAAGTCCCATAGTGCTCAGAGCCATTTGAACCATTTGATTTGATCAAGAAGCTGGCAGGAAAGTAAAACAGGGTTATCTACGTGCTGCGTATTATGCTGGCGTACCTGTACGATTTGCTACAAAAATTCAAAAGGGGTAATTTCAACAGCAGTGACCGCTTTGTGCTCCTGGTAAAAAAGAGTCCAAGATATGAAGTGTGTAAGATTCACTGGATTACTTGGATATGGATGTAATCAGAGACATTATACTACATGCACGTGGACATCACATTTAGCTAGAAGTACTCGAGAAACACCCACGAATGATTTAATTGGCTCGTCGTGACGAGAAAAAGCGTTTCAGTGGTTGCATACACAGTATCAGTATTATTAAACTAATTATCCAACGAGCTACACAAATGAAGAAGTGGTCGGTATTATTCCGTAAGTAAGAGTATCTGAAAGTGTGTTGTGATTTGATATATTTGATTTGTTGAAATATATTGCTGACAAAGGCAGATCTACAATCATGACAATGTTTTCTGAACGACGTGAACTCTTCCCCTCACAAGGCACACCTTACTAGCCTCTGCTTTCCTGTAGCGCTCATTATTCTCCGCTATTGACAGTACACAGACCACCGTGTTGTACAGTGGACGATAGATTACTTTCCACAATGGTAGAAGAAAAGTTAATAAAGATAGTGAGGGAACGCAGGGGGGTTTATATTACGTTATGCGTCGGGGGGCTGAAAATAAAATACCTAGATACATGGCTGCAACTTTTCATAATTCCTTAAATAAACAAAAAAGGAATGTTGGTGTTCATCACCTATCTCTTAAATACTTCCAGGTTTTGTTCAGTTGCAGTCGGCTCCTGAGCATTACGCCCATTCGAGTCAATGGCGTGCTGTATGATTCCATGTACTTCAGAAAACTGCTTTCTGGTCATTCTCAAGCAATTTGTAAAATCAGCATCACTCATCTTAGTCATTGCCTGAAACTAAACACATCTTTTCCTTTTTTATTAATTAATGAATAATGCAAGACTTTGTCTTCAGCATTAGTATCCGAATTTGATTCGAATCTCAAGTCTAACAATAATAACTCTTTTATTCACGAATAACACATTGTCAGTTTGGCAAGCAGTCTGGAATGCGCGCACAGTATAATCGTGTCACGCCACACGTGTTATATGCGTTTCAATTTGCGCTTAGCCTTAGGGAATTTAAAAACACTGGCCAACCAGTCTTCATATTGGTCACATAGGTGCCACGAAAACGAGATAACACAATGTAATTACAGCACGTCCGCTGCGATATCGTGACTGCCTCACGCTCCTTCGTGAGCGGAACTTGGCTGTGATAGTATTGCAATCATGGGGAGCAAACATTGCCACGTACTGTACAGCGGTTTGCAGGACGTGAAAGTAGGCATAAATGTAGATGTTAGGTGCTAGGTTGCAGTCAAACAAAATTAAGCAAGACATTAATTGGCAGTCAGCACGACCGTTGTTATGGCAACAAATTAACTATAATTCTGTATAAGGGGCGGTCAGTACGTTTCCGTTGGAAGGCCGCAAAATCCAGAATCTGTATGCCAATCAGGAAAAATCGCATTGCACCACCGCACAAGGTTGAAACCACCACTTTGGTATAACACCGTTTTACCAAACCTGCTGCACATCCTCGTCCGAATGGAATCGTCGACCCCCTTTCGTAAGGAACCGAAGACGCGATATCGCACGGGGATGGATCAGAACTATAGGCTGGATGCTCGAGTGTATCCCAGTTGAGTTGGCGTACTGGATGAGGCCGGCCTTCCTGATCGACTGCCGTCTTGTGTCCAATCGCGACCAGCAGGGAACCTGATGCACCCTTCCGTAGCGGTGTTTTTCCACAGACATGCTGCCCCACACACATTCTTCATTCTCCGATGGACGTCTACCTGCGTTTGTCCTTCGGCAGTCAAGTAAAGAATAACACCACTGTGGACCTGTTTGGACGCATCTGGTAATAACGTAGCCACATCCAAGCTTCCGCATTTACCATACGCACGTCGGAAAGACAGCAGTGCCGTACTAATTTCTTGCCTTCATCTACATCTACATTTATACTCCGCAAGCCACCCAACGGTGTGTGGCGGAGGGCACTTTACCTGCCACTGTCATTACCTTCATGTTGGTGCTTATACAGGGTGGTCCATTGATAGTGACCGGGCCAAATATCTCACGAAATAAGCATCAAACGAAAAAACCTCAAAGAACGAAACTTGTCTAGCTTGAAGGGGGAAACCAGGTGGCGCTATATTTGGCCCGCTAGATGGAGCTGCCATAGGTCAAACGGATATCAACCGCGTTTTTTTAAATAGGGACCCCCATTTTTTATTACATATTCGTGTAGTATGTAAAGAAATATGAATGTTTTAGTTGGACCACTTTTTTCGCTTTGTGGTAGATGGCGCTGTAATAGTCACAAACGTATAAGTACGTGGTATTACGTAACATTCCGCCAGTGCGGACGGTATTTGCTCCGTGATTCATTACCCGTGTTAAAATGGACCGTTTACCAATTGCGGAAAAGGTCGATATCGTGTTAATGTATGGCTATTGTGATCAAAATGCCCAACGGGCGTGTGCTATGTATGCTGCTCGGTATCCTGGACGACATCATCCAAGTGTCCGGACCGTTCGCCGGATAGTTACGTTATTCAATCAAACAGGACGTGTTCAGCCACATGTGAAACGTCAACCACGACCTGCAACAGAGTATGATGTTTTAGCTGCTGTCGCGGCTAATTCGCACATCAGTAGCAGACAAATTGCGAGAGAATCGGGAATCTCAAAAACGTCGGTGAGAATGCTACATCAACATCGACTGCACCCGTACAATGTTTCTGTGCACCAGGAATTGCATGGCGACGACTTTGAACGTGCCGTCTTGGCGTTCCTTTATGAGTTTAGCACTGTTCACAATGCGAACGATAAATTCGTCCCTTGTGTACAATTTCCCTTTCCAGATTCTGCCTTTCAGCCATCGGTCCGAGAACCTAGTTGGCCAAAAAACGAGATCATAACGATCGCCACAGGCAAGAATCTAAAGAGGTAAAATCCGGGAACCTTGGTGGCCAAGAAACGAGACCATTTCTGCCGACCCATCTTCCGGGGAATGTTATGTTTAAACGATTTGTCACCTGACGACTAGAACGTGCAAGGACCCCGTCAAGCTGGAAGAGCAAACCCGTCTCTGCAGCCAAAGGAACCACTTACAATAGTGCTGGAAGCTCGTATTCAAGAAAGTACACATGAATGGGCTCTGGAAAACGATGCGGTAGCATCTCCAATCAACTGATTGTCTATAATACGACACGACACATTTAGAGGGCAGCGTGTTTCAAAATGTGTCTCCACTAAGATATGTAGGTTTTTATCGGACAGCAGAAGTGAGTTAAGACTGTTACTGAGCTCGTCATAAGTGACAGTGATTTCGTCAGTAGACGTTATCAATGATATTAATCAGCGATTTTCAATAAGCCAACGACAAAATTCCGACTAATTCCATATCCTTCTCGAAAGGTGTTGAGTCCACTGTAAATGAGAATGACAGAGGCCGTGCAATCGTAATGTTTACCACACTCTTGTACGTGGGACGTCGATACGTTTACAAATTCTGCGTGTACTTGTTGAAGGACTACGTTTGTTTACAGCCACAGTCTATTCATCCGCCCGTTCAGATGAAATTTGACTGCAGGACACTGCGCCCGTCTCGCGCAGTTTAGTGGAAACGTGAGTGAAAACTCTTGTTCCTCGAACCACTCCATCACACTCCTGGCCTTGTGACATGGTGCACTATCTTACTGAAAAATGCCACTGCCGACGGTAAACATGATCCTCATGAAGTGTCTGCAAGAAGTGTACGATACTCCTTCGCTGCAATTTGAAAATACACTGATCATCCAGAGCATTATGTTCACCTTTGACACGGAAAACTGTGGCGGTGCTTCGTGGTAAGAAAGCAATGAAATCTTGGTAGGTCGCTGGAGAAGAGTTGGCACCACATCTGCACACACACACACACACACACACACACACACACACACACACACACACACAAGCCACCTAATTTCCGCCAATTCCAGTGAGGGGGGCGATGATCTCTGAAGCCACGTTCAGTCACATCCCAAATGTGTTCGATTGAGTTTACATCTTGCGAGCCCTGAATTGCAACCCGCCTCTTTGTTACTCGAACCACTCCATCACACTCCTGGCCTCGTGACACGGCGCATTATCTTGCTGAAAAATGCCACTGCTGTCGGCAAACATGATCCTCATGAAGTGCCTGCAAGAAGTCTACGATACTCCTTGGCTGTCATTGTGCCTTGCACGAGCTCCGCTGTACTCATTGATGCCCGCGTGAATGTTTCCCAGAGCATAATGGATCCGCCGCCAGCTTGTCTCCGTCCTGCACAGCAGGTTTCAAGAAGCTGTTCCCCTGGAAGACGACGGATTCGCGCCCTCTCATCGGCACGATGAAGAAGCTATTTTGAATTTATCAGACCACGCAACGCTCTGACACTGCGCCAACATCCAGTGCCGATGGTCACGTGCCCATTTCAAAGTCGTAGTTGCCGATGTCGTGGTGTTAACTCTGGCACATGAATGGGTCGTCGGCTACGGAGACCCATTGCTGAGAGAGTTCGGTCCACTGTGTATTCAGACATACTTGTACTCTTTCATAGTTTCCTGCCGCTATGTAGACAAGAGTGACACCACCAGCAGTCGATCAATAGTGTAAACGCCCAGAAGATGACCCATACGAGCCGGCCGAAGTAGCCGAGCGGTTCTAGGCGCTACAGTCTGGAACCGCGCGACGCTACGGTCGCAGGTTCGAATCCTGCCTCGGGCATGGATGTGTGTGATGTCCTTAGGTTAGTTAGGTTTAAGTAGTTCTAAGTTCTAGGGGACTGATGACCTCAGATGTTAAGTCGCATACTGCTCAGAGCCATTTGAACCATTTTTTTGACCCATACGTCGGGTTGAAACCGGTTGGCGGTATAATAATAATAAATGCGATTAAGACTGTTTTTGAATAATTAACACTTGTACTCTGCCCAGCATTAAAGTCTGATGTTAGTTCCGACACAGTTCGCTGCCTGTCCTGCCCAGCCTATGACGTCCGATATCTGTAACGAGGGTCGCCGCCCAACCAGAAGACGTCTGGACGTGGTTCCACCTTGGTTTCGCCACATGTTGAAGACACTTATCACAGTACTCCTTGAACACCCGACGAGTCGTGCAGGTTCCGAAATAGTCGAGCCGAGCCTCCGTGCCATCACAATCTGCCCTCGGTCAAACTCAGATAGATCGCGCGGACAGCACGCTCACTAATACTACATGCACCGTGCATATGTTTGACTAGCAGTCATTTCTCGCCAGGTGACGCTGTTATCGTCTCGACGGATTTATAACGATAGTAGGTAGGTGGTCACAGTATTCTGGCTGGTGTTGTTTACTGTATTCTTTGCAAGCAGCAGTTTTTTTTTTTCTTAGAGAAAATTTCATTGTCGTCTATGTACACAGAGAGAAAATAAGAGAAATCAGAATTCGCACGGAGAGATTTAAGTGTTCGTTTTTCCCAGGCCCTGTTCAAGAATGCAACGGTAGAGAAATAGCTCGGAGGTGGATTGATGAACCCTCTGCCAGGCAGTTAATTGCGAATTGCAGAGTTATCATGTAGGTGTAGATGAAATTCAGTTATGTAAACTCGAGCACAACTTGACAACTCGAACTTAAAAAAATGACAATGGATAAATAATCCCATAGCAAATGGAGTACCCGCAAGCCAAATGAAAACTTGCTGGCTATCTGTAACTCTGTAGCCAATACAAGCTGGAGAATTATATTTGGAGTGCTTTATCTGATTTATTCTACACTACCACGCCCTAAAATATTTACTGGTGCTCCTCAAACACATCCTGTATAGTAATAGCTTATCATTACTACTTATCAACGTGTACATCGAAGAAGCAATGTCGAGAATGACAGATCTTTTCGAAAGAGGAATAAAAGCTCAAAGCAATAGAAAACAAGACCAAGTTCCGCAGACGACATACTTCCTCTGGCCAGATGTAAAGAGCACTAAGATGACTGTCTCAAGAATAGACAAGATGCCTATTATGGAATATGGCTCACGGATAAACAAAGTAAAAAAAAAGGTCAAATGTGTGTGAAATCTTATGGGACTTAACTGCTAAGGTCATCAGTCCCTAAGCTTACAGCCGGCCGGAGTGGCCGAGCGGTTAAAGGCGCTACAGTCCGGAACCGCACGACCGCTACGGTCGCAGGTTCGAATCCTGCCTCGGGCATGGATGTGGGTGATGTCCTTAGGTTAGTTAGGTTTAAGTAGTTCTAAGTTCTAGGGGACTTATGACCACAGCAGTTGAGTCCCATAGTGCTCAGAGCCATTTGAACCAACCCTAAGCTTACACACTATTTAACCTAAATTATCCTAAGGACAAACACACACACCCATGCCCGAAGGAGGACTCCAACCTCCGCCGGGACCAGCCGCACAGTCCATGACTGCAGCGCCCCCTAGACCGCTCGGCTAATCCAGGGCGGCAAGTAAAAAAGAAGATATTGATAAGTAAAAGGAGAATAACGAGTTCATGACGATTAAACTTGGGGAGGACACAGCAGTGGCAGGAACTTCCTACCTGGAATGCAAGATTACGCAGGGTGGCCGAAGCAAGGAAGATACCAGCAATAGACTGCACAGGCGAAAAAATATTTCTTGAGTGACAGAGCTTTCTACTGGTATCAGATATTGATATGGAGCTGAAGAAGAGATTCCTGAAAGTTTACATCTAGAGAACAGTGTTGCATGGAAGTGAAATGTGAAAGAATTTGTAATTTGAAGCTTCGAAGAATGTTAAAAAAATTCAGTGGACGGATGAAGTTCTAAATGAAGACGTATTAAAATGAACAAATCAGAAAAGAAGCCTATGGAAGTCTTTACTAAAAGAAGGAACAGCTTAGTGGGACATGCGCTAAGGCGAAATGGCCTGATGCTGAAAGGAGCAACAGAGATGAAAAATAACAGTGGCAAATTAGGAGTAGAACATGCTAAACATATTGTAGAAGATGCTGGGTGTAGTAGTTACGTATATATGAGCACTAGATAGGAAAATATGGACAGCATAAACAACTCTAAATAATGTTGACTTAAGAAAATAACGCACTAGAAACAACGCAAAGTCACGGAAACACTTATGGATGATGTGAAAATAAATTGTGTTTATCATAAGGCGAAAACTGCCGAACGAATATGCAGTTGTCAAGTGTTTGTAGATACAGCAGTTTATAGGTGACAAAAGGAAAAGTCGGTATAACCATTGCACTGGTAAAACATTTAAAGCAACATTAAAGACTTCATGTTGTCAATACTTATTGAGAGTGGATTTTGTTGAGACGACACTCCTCTTCGTAAGAGCGTTTCCATTCGCTACCACGCTTTGCTGTATCCAAATGCTTGGAGATAACAGTGGTTCTCCTTGTGCGCCAGTATCCTCCAATTCCGCCTGTTTACTCGGCAGAGTTGGAAGGGAAATCAATTGCTGTGAGCTAACTCCAGCGAGGTGTACTGTGTTCGCTCCGCTGCAGGTTCACTCAACGTGTCCTGCGTGTTCTCCGCCGTGCTCCGACACGGAATTCTTACTTTTACAGTTAGTGAAAATGAGCCCGTGAGGAACATTCGTTCCTTATCGATTGATAAGAGTACTAAAAGAAATGTGAAGTTACACTATTTATGGAGGTATTTACTCAACTTGAAATTGCGGGTTAGCACTTTCCTTCCACTGCGGTAGAACAGAAACGTAAATACGAATGTGACTGACACTTTTCCTGTTAGACAAAGGCGTAAGCTTACTGCGTCAGCCGCGCGGAGTGGCAGCGCAGTTAGAGGCGTAATGTCACGGATTGCGCGGCCACGGGTGTGTGTATTGTTAGTTTAAGTTAGTTTAAAAGTCTAGAGACCGATGACCTTAGCAGTTTGGTCCATTAGGAATTCACACACATTTGAACTTTTACTGCGTCTAACAGTTATAACAAAATTCTGTGGATGCTTCAAAGAGTGCTTCTCGTACTTAGCATTTCTTTTAGATAGAAGTGTCTCCGATTTCCACATCCGTTAACTCACAAATCACAAAAATTTCTTCCTGATGGAACTGCTCGATGTGCGAGGGGCGTTCAGTAAGTAACGGGACACATTTCTCTTTCTCAGTCAATTTCCGTTGAAAAAATGCGGAATTTGTCGTGGGATATTGTGAAATATTCCCTCTTCATCCCTTTAGTTCCATGAAGTACCGATGGGTCTCGACGTTAAACGTAGCCTTCATAATGGCGTCTGTGATGGAGGTGCGTTCCAGACAGAGAGCTGTCATTGACGTTCTTTTGCTGGAAAATCAGAGCATCGCACATATTCACAGGCGCTTGCAGAACATCTAGAGAGAATTGACAGTGATCAAAAGCAGGGCGAGTCGTTGTACTGCAGAACATCTAGAGAGAACTGACAGTGATCAAAAGCAGGGCGAGTCGTTGTACGAGGCGTCTGTCATCATCACAACATTGGACTGTTCTTCCTCCTCCACCCAACAGCCTGGATCTCGCACCTTCCGACATCCACCTGTTTGGCGACACCGCCTCTGGCAGGCTGCATGAATCTGCACGCGCGACGACCTCATTGGCTGACTTTAAAGCTAATTAACTCGGAAACGGAGCAAGATATCGAATGTTTCGTCGTAATCATTTTCAATGACCGTCTGTCACGATCACTCAACACGCACTTTCGTTCGCGTTGCGAATTAGCAGATGACATTTTTTCGCTTTTCTTATATACGGTATAAATCCCCGATACGGTGCTCTTGAAACTGTAAACTCTTCGCCGCACGGGGTAGCCGCGCGGTCCAGGTGCCTTGTTACGGTTCTCGCGGCTCCCCCCGTCGGAGGTTCGAGTCCTCTCTCAGACATGGGTGTGTGTGTGTTGCCCTTAACGTAAGTTCGTTTAACTTAGACTAAGTATTGTGTAAGTCTAGGGACCGATGACCTCAGCAGTTTGATCCCATAGGAAGTTACCACCACCGATCTAAACTCTTCGACTCCCTCGGTTATTGAAGCACACCACGTACGAGCACCAAAAATTTGCCGACCTAGGAATTCACTTATTTCCGACACACTGCAGTCACGGTTACACAGAACACTGTTCTGTCCACGATTGACATTTGCGACGCATTGAGAATACCGCACAGCTGCCGTTCGTGATCAAATACAACAGCGCGACTTCCAAGCTTCGCTAGCATCCGCATTTATGTTCAAGTATGCATTTGTAGCGGTGTTTCCACATTTTTCTCCAACTCCTGTGTATATTGTTCTAGAAATGCAAGATGTTCCAGATCATCAATTTTCCTATCACCCTGTGATGCTAAAGTATCTCTCTTTGTTTGGTTACGAGGAGCTACCCGAAATTGCTGAAAATTTGAGCATTGTGCTAAAAGAATCAGCTGCACAGACCTGCGCAGCTAGGCGTCTCTGGTTGTGTTTTCCAACTGTCAGTCTGGCATGTGGCTTCCGTGTGAGATTTATTTGCCGATTTCTTTACGCCGTGTTCTACAGCGCCTGCACATTTCGAAATGGGTGACTTAAAGGAACGAAGGTTCTGCATTAATTTTTGTCTGAAGCTCTGAAAAGCTGTTGCTGAATCCCACCGTATGCTGTGGGAGGCTTTTGGAGAGCAAGCAGGTACATTTGAGTGGTTTCAGCGAGTTTGAGATGGCGGGGAGTCTTGGTGGGTGACAAACCCTCGGGACGAATGTCATCGCGCGTAATTGTGGAAACGATCGCGAAAGTGCGTGAACTAATCCACAAGGACAGAAAGCAGACAATCTTTGAAATGTTACATGGGATATCTCAACACTTTCCAGCTGATGAACTGAAAAGTGACGAATTGCAGCGAAGTTAGTTCCTCGTTTTTTGTGCGCCGACCAACGACACCATCGTGTTCAGGTGTGTTCTGAACTGAATAAAAATAATCTAGATGATCCAAATCACTTTTTCTGGGTCATAGCTGCCGACGAGTAATGGTTGCACGGTTATGACCAAGGAAAAAAATATCAATCTTCGCAGTGGAATACACGATCCACTGCGAGGCCCAAGAAACTAGCCAAGTTCGCAGCAACATTAAGTCAATGCTAATTTATTTATTTTTTTACATTCATTTAATTGACAATAAAGGAATTTCTTTCACGTGGTCGGACGGTCACAGGGAAGTTCTACTCCGATGATCTGAGGAGGTTCATGGAAGATGTTAGAGGAAAACGGCCTGATAGATGGGAGAACAAAGACTGTTTGCTCCATCATGAAACTCACCCACCTCGCTTATTGTGATGGAATTCCTAGCAAGGAACAACGTGACAACTGTCAACCCACGCACCCGACTCGCCTGGTCTAGCTCTTTGCGATTTCGGCCTCTTCCCGAAAGCGAAACTGAAGTTGGAAGGCCTGCATTTCGTTGCAACACTATTCATACAGTCTCATAAACGATGCGCACTGTGTTTGGTTGTATTTTAGCGACAGTCTTTTTCAAAGAAAGACTTTTCTTGTATGAAATCTATAGTCCCATTAACATTACTTGATAGCTGACACTTGTTGCAGCTGGTTTTCCCCCAATCAGAGTGCTCAACGTCAAGCCCGAGCCGTCCCCCTTTGCCAAACTACCAGAACAGTTGGTTCACTTCTAATTCCTTGTCCGGGTTTCTTTCTCGATGTGTTTGCATCCCGGTTCATGGGTCTGGCCCTATGCTAACGACATACATATGTCTATATACAGCACTAACCAAACACTACTGGATCCTTCAGCACAAGATCTGTTTCAGCTTCAAATGGGTCAAATGGCTCTGAGCACTATGGGACTTAACATCTGAGGTCATCGGTCCCCTAGACTTGGAACTATTTAAACCTAAGGACATGACACACATGCATGCCTGAGGCAGGATTCGACCGTAGCAGCAGCGCGGTTCCGGACTGAAACGCCTAGAACCGCTCGGCCACAACGGCCGGCGTTTCAGCTTCATTTATACAATTATTATAATGACAGAGATCGGCTTACACTAGAAAAGCTTGCGTGAAGTCGAATTTCTGAAGGCTGTAAATAAATCGTTGCCACTGGGACATCGTGTAGAGGGTATCAGAGACGTAAACACAATAGTGTTTCCTCTGTAATGCCATAGCGGTTAACCTGCCGTGTAGAGGATAGCAGGTTCGAATCTAGTCAAATGCAGCGAAATATTTTATTTTTCTATATCTTATCAAAAGATTTTGCTTATCATTTTTATTCAATTTATTCCTTTAAATGCAATTTTTTATTTCTAATAAGTTGCTTCGTCATTTTAACTATTGTACTCACTTTTCTGCACTTATTTTTGTTCCTGTCAGTCTTTTTACGTTTGGAATGTTCTTGTATCGCCTGTAACCTGAAACCAAGTGCCATCCGGGACTGCCCATCGGTTGCTAACGCGGCATCCACGTAGCTAATGTGAGGATAGTTTCAGGTAACCAAAGACAGCGAGATATTACGGTTTGCTTTTACTGCTAAAACTGAAATTTTGCTGCGGAATACGGCTGTGCAAACAAAAATATTATAAAATCTTTGACTCGAGTCGGCTCGTAGAGATTAGCCTTAAACACCGTGAATAAAGCGATCGTGATTCTAGTGCTGCAGCAGACTGTTGATCGCCGTTTCCTCGGTACACAGCACGTCACGAGTTTGTGGGTAGGTTACGAGAGGAGTTTAAATTCAGGGCTACACGTCGCATCGTGTGTCATTGGTCAGTCAGCAACTGTCAACAGAGCTTCTCCCATTCCTGTCAGTCATAGCTCGTGATGGCGCTTCTGACATGGCTCCGCGTTACACACTGAAATGAAATGAAATGAGCGTATGGCATTGTTGGCCGGGAGGCCCCAAGCGGGGAAGTTCCGTCGCCTTATTGCAAGTCCTTTTTAGTTGACGCCACTTCGGCGACTTGCGAGTCAATGAGGATGAAATGAAGATGAACACACAACATCCAGTGATCACGAGGCAGAGAAAATCCCTGACCCCGCCGGGTGTCGAACCCGGGACCCCGTGCGCCGGAAGCGAGAACGCTACTGCAAGACCACGAGCTGCGGACGTTACACACTGACAGTAATTGTGAACTGATCCGCCGCGTTTGGGAGTCGCCTGTGACCGAACGGTATCAGGCAGCCAATGTGGCAGTACTGTAGCAGCAAGTGACAGACGTCGGGTATCAAGCAATTTTAATCGGGCCATAGAATCGGTGCGGCCAGTACTCAAAGCAGCGTGAGAGGTCTATGTGCGGCTGACGGGAGCATGCAGACTCGGGCAGAGAGATGCAACAGCGATATCGAGCGACAAACCGCGCTGCGGCCAAACGCCGCCCCTGAAACCGGACGGCTGTGGTTCCACGCCGGACACCGTTACGGAATCTGCGGGCGTCCGTCCACGTGGCGAAACCTCCTAACCCCACAAGTGCCTCTTCCCTAAACCACTTACGCGAGAGGCACACCCTTACTTTAGTAAGGGCGGCCACTAGGCAATAGGTTACCACATCTACTTTTCCTGAAAGCCTAATTACATCTACGTTTATACTCCGCAAGCCACCCAACGGTGTTTGGCGGAGGGCACTTTACGTGCCACTGTCATTACCTCCCTTTCCTGTTCCAGTCGCGTATGGTTCGCGGGATGAACGACTGCCGGAAAGCCTCCGTGCGCGCTCGAATCTCTCTGATTTTACATTCGAGATCTTCTCGGGAGGTATAAGTAGGGGGAAGCAATATATTCGATACCTCATCCAGAAACGCACCCTCTCGAAACCTGGACAGCAAGCTACACCGCTATGCAGAGCGCCTCTCTTGCAGAGTCTGCCACTAGAGTTTGCTAAACATCTCCGTAACGCTATCACGCTTACCAAATAACTCTGTTACGAAACGCGCCGCTCTTCTTTGGATCTCCTCTATCTCCTCTGTCTACCCGACCTGGTACGGATGCCACACTGATGAGCAATACTCAAGTATAGGTCGAACGAGTGTTCGTAAGCCACCTCCTTTGTTGACGAACTTCATTTTCTAAGGACTCTCCCAATGAATCTCAGCCTGGTACCCGCCTTACCAACAATTGATTTTATATGATCATTCCACTTCAAATCGTTCCGCACGCATACTCCCAGATAATTTACAGAAGTAACTGCTACCAGTGTTTGTTCCGCTATCATATAATCATACGATAAAGGATCCTTCCTTCTATGTATTCGCAATAAACTGCACCAAGTGCCTATCCGCTGCAGATCTTCCTGCATTTCACTACAATTTTCTAATGCTGCAACTTCTCTGTATACTATAGCATTATCCGCAAAAAGCCACATGGAACTTCCGACACTATCTACTAGGTCATTTATATAAATTGTGAAAAGCAATGGTCCCATAACACTCCCCTGTAAGAACCACTAAACAGCTACCAGCCAGAAATTTCCTTTCTGTTTCTTTATTCAAAGGGTACCGTTATCGGTTTCGAATCGTTGTGATTCATTTCCAGACGGTTTACACGCTTTCCTTATGACATGTGGTGTGTTTTTTTACAGATTAATTGTCCTAAAATATAAATAATATATAATTATAAGCACGCCATACGGTGATGGTTGCGTTACAGATTTTCGTTGCATGTGACTTGCGTGAAATGTCGGTTTGGAGTGTTTGTTTTCATAACATTCGTCCAACAGATGTGAATACACTCCCACTGCATTCTTATTGTTGCACACGTAAATGTTTCTCACTGAACATTTTAGATTTGTCACCGAGAAGATTTCTACCACGCACCACATGTTTTGATACATACAAAGACCTTACAAACATGTGAGTATCAAAGATACTACGATATATCGTAACATTTGAAGATGTCCTATGTTTGGAAAGGATCATATATTCACTTATGCAACTGAAATGCCTTTTACGATAGTACAGAGACATTGATTTTTTTGAGTTGATACTGTTACATTAATTATAAAGTATAGGTAAAATAGTACAGTATTTAATTACATTTAGCATCATGAGAATTATAGTAACATATAAATTTGCTACTTAATATGCAGATAGGCGTACTAATATTATTTGCTATGGAGGTTGGAAAATAATATTTGGAAATTTTTCAAGAAAGAGGTGTTAGCTAACTCTGTTTGTTCATTAAGGATATAGTCTGGGGTGCTGTTTTTTGTGTGTGTGTATTTCTATTTCTTCTAATATATTCATAGTGGCTCCTTTTTCTGCTAGAAGTAAAACTTTTAAGTTGTTCTCAATGTTTACCACTGAATGGTTTTCTTCAGCAATATGGGCTGGAAATGCAGATTTGTTCAAGTTACCTAGTCTTAAAGCATCAATGTGTTCTTTGTATCTAATTTCAAAACTTCTGTCTTTCTGTCCAATGTAGAATTTTGGGAATGTATCGCATTTGAGTTTGTATATTCCTGATTTACGGTAGGGACTCTTGGAGGTATTTATATCATGGATTACTTTTTGTTGTAATTTATTATTTGTGGTAAAGCTGATAGTGATATTTTTCTTTTTAAATAAGTTTGCTATTTTGTGTGAAAGTGGGCCTATGTATGGGAGAGCAGCATATTTAGGTTTTGCTTCTGTGGCACACTGATTTGGCTTGAAGTGACTGCTGTGAAGTGGAGCTACACAGGCTCACTAGAAAATAATTTTACACTTCCAGAAATTCATGCAAACGAGACGGCACAATCGGTACCGAGAATGTTACGCTCCAGTTGCCAAATGCGTGATTTTTTAGGCTTCCGTGTCTCAGTCGGTAAAAAAGAAACTATTATACGATCGCTTTATCGCTCGTTTGCCTGCCCGACTGTTAAAAACCCCTTTTCTTAGGAACGGGTAGACGTGTCAAGTTGAAATTTATGTCACATACCAAGGTCTAAGGTCCCTTAGCGGTGTAAAAAATTGAAGTTTCTAAGACAATTCAATCAAAAGATTGTCACCTACGAGTGTTGCCCAGAAAGTAACGCACCGCATGTTTTTTTCTTGGCCGAAAACAATGCTACGAATGTGAAACGTTAACGTATGTATTGTTTGAAGATTTCTGAGTGAGCCCGCCAATATTCCGTCACTTCCTACCAATAGCGTAGTTGCAGGATAGTTTCAAAATGGCATCTGTAGGTGATGTACTTACATGCAACGTGCCGTCATTGAATTTCTCACTGCAGAAAAAGAAACTTGTGCAAATTCTATGGAACATCTACTGTCGACAGAAGTACAGTCAGTCGCTGGGCACGGATGATGGGATCATCAGAAGGCAGTTCGGCGGAGCTCCACGGTTTGCAGCGGTCGGGGAGACCATCCACGGCTGTCAAAATGGTTCCAATGGCTCTGAGCACTATGCGACTTAACTTCTAAGGTCATCAGTCGCCTAGAACTTAGAACTAATTAAACCTAACTAACCTAAGGACATCACACACATCCATGCCCGAGGCAAGATTCGAACCTGCGACCGTTGCGGTCGCTCAGCTCCAGACTGTAGCGCCCAGAACCGCACGGCCACTCCGGCCGGCCACGGCTGTCACACCTGACATGTTGCAGGGAGCTGACGTTGTCATTCGCTATTAAAGGATGTCATTCGTGGAAGACATTTTGACGACGATGAGGCAGATTACGTGGAAAAATAGGGTGTGTAGATAAAACACCATTCTTTCATGTTCAATAAAGAATTGTTGAAGAAAAAAAATGCGGTGCATTTCTTTCTGGACAACCTTCGTATTTTAATGCTCGCAAAGTCATTCATCTAAACCTATAGGGTACTTCCCGGCGATTTGAGATGATGAAATTTGGCAAAAAGCAAGGTTACACAGTACAAATAAAGGAAAAAAGTCCGAAAATTGATAAATCGTAGTTATGTTACACGAAAAGAACACTTCTATTTATATTATTTTTACATTCATTTTATATTTATATTAATCTGACGTCAAATGTGAAGTTAAAACGATCATCAGTAGTTCTGCATTCAGGCTGACTGGTTCGCAATGGTACCGATAAAACATCAGACAAGGAATGTATTTATTGCTCCTATGACGCGTTTTGGAATTTACCCATCATCAGATATCCACGAGTGATGACTGCTAATGTTTGTTTCACATACAACTTGAAACGCCTTATCTAGATGAAGTAATCGCTCCTGGATATCTGATGACGGGACAAATTCCAAAACGCGTCATATGAACAATAAAGTCATTCCTTGTCTTATGACAGACTTTTAGCATAGTGACTCAGTCTACCTGAATGGAAAACTGCTGATTGTTTTAATTTGAAGTTTGATGTCGGATAACAGAAGAAATATTTTTTTTCTTTTGATATACTGTAATCATAAATTTACGTATTTCCGGTATTTTCCTTTAACGGTACTGTGAAGCTTTCCTTTCGTCCAAATTTCATGATTCTAGGTCAGCGGGAAGTACCATCTATGATAAGTGACTTTGCGAGTATCAAAAAGTGACATAAGTGGCCGTAACTTTTGACTGCATTGACATAGAAGCATAAATGTTTTACACGGCCAAGGGACCGTAGGCCTTAGTATGTGCCGTAAATTTCAACTTGATGAGTCTATCCGTTTCTGAGAAAATGGTTTTTGACAGCAGAACAGAGGCGCGAACGGACAACAAAATGATCCTGTAACGGTTCTGTTTTTCCGATTGAGGAACGGAACTCGAAAAAAGTGGTGAAAATTGCATTCAGGGCTAACGACAAGTTGAAACAGAGGCTGCTGAAGTGGAAGACTGGCACAGGGGAGAACTGCATTGTGAAATGAAGTACGTAGGGTAAACAGGGAGAAGTTCCATAGTAAGGTTTAAAGAGCACAATAATAAAAAGAATGGCTCATAGGTGGTGGTGAATCACCTCAAGAATCAAGAGCACTCGTTGGATAGTGGCACAAACAGCATGAGGGTGTCGCACTTTGAGGATAAAGGCTGGTGGTTGTCAGGTTTAGAGGAAGCGGAGATCTTTTGCGTGTTAAATGAAAAGACAGAAGTGTCCAACGGGCACTTCGGGAACCACTATATTGATGTCCTCCTTGAAAGCAGCCACGATATTATTCGAATTAGCGGCGTTAGGTTTAATATTTGCTGTCGGTCATTCGGTAGGGATGCGCACTTTGCAACATAAGCGTATTACTGAAATAATTATAATGTTCATGGATTTTATGATAGACAGTAGCACCGTTTGAGGGCTGTGACATAGTTGTTGCTTTGGTAGACCAAAGCGGGTGCCTTTAGTTTACCACTGAGCCTTGAGAGTATAACACTCCAAAATGAGACGTTCTGGGAAGAGTTTTACGTTTGACAATGGATGTTTGCTGCTCGGTTTTTACTTTTGATGGTGCCTAAAAGCGCAGGAACTTAAGGTATTTTATACTTAAGGACGACATAAATATTTTTATAGGGGTTGTCAGTACGTGTAGTATTGCCGTGTATTGATTTGTTTCCTTGTTTTATAGCACTTGATAATTGGATAACGTAGTCCCGAAACATGTTGTGGTAAAAGAAAGAAATCACACGGCTGACATCTGGTGCGTAACATTCTCAGTACCGATTCGTGAGAGAGTTGTACAATGGCTTCACAAGACAGAAACGGTACAAGTTATTCGCTTCAAAACTTAAACTGTTCATAATGCATCTCTGTAAGTTTTTACGTATCGGTAGAATTATTTTGTTGCAGACTGCCGCTGCCAGAGAGGGGCAGTGTAGAAAACGGCAACTGGACCGCAGCAGTGTTTCCTTCAGTTATTAAAAAGAGTGTATGTTATTACATTTCAGCGAGGATTTCGCACTACACCAGTAACCACCCAGAGACATTCCATTTATGGCTGGTACAACAGTTTGATTTGATAGTCAACATTTACAGAGACAGATGTCCTGGTCGGCCTCTTGTATCCGAAGATGATGTTGATCGCGTTCGAGCAGCATTGCTGCAGATCTGACTTCTACATGGTGATGCAAGTAAGGATGTACAATTACAGCGACACGTTAAAGATGTTAATTTTTACCGATAAAGCCATGTTTCACACTAGTGGTAGATTTAATCGTCGCAATGTTCATTTTTGGACAACAGAAAATCCCCATTTATCCAGTGAACAACGAACGACATTCGCCAAAGGTCAATGTGTTCTCCACAGTGTCGAAGGAGAGGATTTACGGTCTCAGGTTTTACACGAAGAAAACCGTAACAAGCATTTGCTACCTGGACATACTTTATGATTTACTTCTAAACTGCAAGATGAGTCCATCAACTTCGTCTTGAAACAGAATGGCTCACGTCCTCTTGGCTTTACACGAACATCTAAACACATATGTGGCTGGGTAATACCTCAGCTGTGCAGGTGCTGATGATGAAGTATGGTCCAGATGCCTACCACCGTCACCTGACTTCACCCAGTCCTGATTTTTTTGTTGGGTTATGTGAAAGGCAATGTGTTTGTCCCACCCCTCCACAAGCCTTGTCACAGCTACGACCCCGAATTGCGGCAGAGGTAGAGTCCGCCCATCACAGCCGACATGTTGCACATGGTATGGTAAGAGTACGAATATCGTCTCGACGTTTGTCGTGTTACTCGAGAAGCGCGCATTGAGTACCTATAACCTGGGGAAAAATTTACAGAGATAAGGTTTAAGGCGAGTGAGTTGCAACGTTTCGTTTGTATGAAATTTTGGAAGTGTAAAGCTATTTTACGTTCACCATGTATATTACACATACTATGAATAGTACTTCTACATAAATACTCCGCGAGCCACTGTGTAGTGCATGGCGGAGAGTACTTCGTTCCATCACTACTTATTCCTTTTGGTGTTCTCCGTGCAAATAGGACGAGGGAAAAATGATTTTACAAGGCTTGACTTGACATCTTCATGTGTCGGGTGTTCTGCGGATATCGATCGCGTCCATGCACAATATTTCGACAATATGACTCGCTGCCTTCATCAGTTGCTACCTGAGACGTTATTTGTTGTATACCGTCTGGCGAGGACCGTGATTGTTAAAACAATTAACTCTTCTATTTTTCCGAATCACAATTATCTTTTCATATTACCAGTTTCGACCGTTTCAAACTGCCAAATAAACACCAGTTTTTCGAGTTTACTATACAAAATGTAGCGAAATATTTTTACATTACCGACAACACATGACCCTACAGTGCAGCAACTGGGCACGACCATTTTATCTCTTTATTTCGTAATACTAAAATGGATATGATTTGTGACATATTAAATTATATAGCGGTTTTAATTTCTTTTTTTAGATGTGAAGATTAAATCAATCCCGGGTTGGAGTCCCGGTCGGGGCACACATTTTCAACTGTCCCCGTTGATGTATATCAACGCCTGTCAGCAGCTAATGGTATTGATTTAATTGTAAATTTCATTGCATTTGACCCATGCCCTTACAGAATTTCACTCTGAATCTGTGTGCAACTTAGTTGTTTTTCTCAAAATAATAGTACTGTCCCGCGCACTTCAACTTTGGAGTTATTTTCCAATTGCCGAGCCATTTCACTAGCACTCTGGAGTCACCCATTAATCTGCACCGCAGCAGACCTGCGTCTGCAGGAGACCTAGAACATGTACTCTCTTCTGATAATGCGACGCTCTTGTTGCGCATTTGTCTCAGGGTTGGACATGTGTAACTTATTTTTTCAAGTCCTCTCGACATCGTATCTGTAAGATATTTGTTTGCGTCCTGTCTGGAAACAGTGCCGTCAGTTGACACTGAAAACACAGTCTGTTGGCACTTAAGTTAGATGATAAGAAGATTCTGGCGCCGTATGTTACCAGTCGGTGCTTTCATTTTATCTCTACACTTGTGAAAAACTCATTTGGTTACGTCGCTGCCTCGTTCTGACTCATTTCCTAAACATCTTGCTTAGGCGATGGTCAACAGCATGTACAAATTTTAAAAAAGGTGGAACACTGTCCTGTCTGTAATAAGTGTTATTTTATTTTGCTACCGGTTTCGGTTCTGAACCGTCATCAACGGCGGTATAATTATCACATATGATTAACGTGTCATACACGCTTTAACGTAAGTTACCACAGGAAACCATAATTGACAAGAGGATATAAAATCAAAGATTGTAACAAGACAAAAATATGATGGCACAATGCTCCATCATTTGTTATCCTTGTGTCATTGTGACATTATATTTTTATCTTGTTATAATTTTTGATTTTATGTTATCTTTGCAATTATGGTTTCCTGTAGTTACTTATGTTAAGGCGTGTGTGACATGCGATATATCTGTGATACTTATACTGCCGTTGATGACGGTCCAGAACCGAAAACCGTTAGCAAAATAAAATAACATTACTACAGGCAGCACAACGTCATGCATTTTTTATCATTTCGTAAAATGTAAATTTGTTGTCTAACGTTTATAATAGGTCTTATTCCTGCAAATATATCCAGACTTATAATAGTCTTCTCTGAAGCTGTATTCTAGAAATTCTATAACTAAAAATTTGATTATTTAGTAAGGAACCTGAAATAAGGTGTAACGTAGGAACTGGTACAAAAGAAAACTGCTTTTTAGGTTGTAAACTTACTTTTTTTTAAATGTATAAAATTAAAATGTGGATAAGTGAGCTACACTGTCATATAGGAAATAAGAGGCCTGAGTCGACTAAACAAAATACAAATGGTAAAAACACCTTGAAACACATTCCTCCAATTGAAATTGATTTCAAGCTTGAAAGGCTGATAGTTAGAAACAGTTTAATACTTTATTGTACAAATATGAAATAGTGGTCTACGATGTTATGAAGACGACAATGAAATAGATGGCATGTTAGAGTGAAGATAGAATGTGTCACTGTAATCAAACAGCAATAGTGAAGTAAATTGTGTAGCACTGTTGAGCTTAATCCATGTAAATGCACTAATTATGAAGAACTGAATTCAGTGAACGATATTTGTTGTTGCAATTGTGTCGTTTGAGTATAATAGTAGGAACTTGAGCGTAAGAAGAAGGAATTAGCCAATGAAGACTACGCTAGCTCTGCATTATCACGTCATGAGACGAGCAAGAAAACTTGCTTTGCCTCTAGAGCACCAAGAAATGGTTTTCTAAGATAGTGTAATACACATGCATGAGTGTAAGGAGACAGAATTTTAGCCAATGAAGAGTGCACTATCTCTGTGTATTACCACCTCATGAGACGAGCTAGAAGACCTGTTTCGCTTGTAGAGCACAAATATTGATTTTCTTACATAATGTTACGACACATGCAATATCTCTCAATATTTCTAATATTTCTTGTAACATTAGTTACTTTTTAATAGGAATGCATTATCTGATACTCGTAAAACTCTTCTATACTGTCAGCAGTGAACTCCTTTTTCACAGACAACAACTAATTTTATTGCCACCGCCTTCGCAAAAACAACTGACAGCTTTTTAAAACAAATGTTTAAGCTACAAAAAACTATTTTTGGAAGGTACTGTAGAATTTGGAAAATGATTTGCCTTCCTATTTCTCAATGACATTCTTAACTTTTCTGAGAAAAACAATACCCATAGTACAAACAAAATTTGACAACTTCATTCAGTTTCGTATATGTTCCTACCATTGGATTACTAATTGATTTGTGTCTACTTCAAAATGTACATTCACGTAGAGTATCTGTTGGCATCACAGATCTCTGCTTAACTCTCGTGTGTCTTCTCATTAGTTCATGCTCTCGTGTTGTGGACCGATCTCACGAGTGTTCTTATAATACGTTGAAACACTGAGCCTTTCCTTTGCTCGTTGTAGTGAGTCGTCAGTGAAAGTGTGTCTCGTGAATGACAATGGTAAGTACTCCTCTAATGTCGTGTTGTGTTTGTTTACTGTGGACGATTGTGAAAATGATGGTAACTAGATGGAAATCTCAGCTGACACATCCAGACTGATCTCGAGTAGCAACAAAGGAGACTTCAACGTTGAACCAATCATGATCAACAGTGCGATATAACGCTGAGATGGTTTTCGTTCCTTTGGCAAGCTGTTTCTGTACAGTCTGTCCCTCATCTTCGGAATGAAAACTATGCAGATGGCAGAGGACTCTAAAGTGATTACTTTGAGAGAAGAAACTGATTGCCCAACATTATTTTTTAGTCCATATCAACAGTTAACGCAGTGTGAGGTTTCAGTAACTTCGTACGTTCAGTTTGTGGAAGTTTTTATATTATTTTTTTTAATTTACCTTTTCAGTTATTTGAATCCCTAGTGAGTGGTGCGCCACTTCTGGCATATCTTTGCCCAACAGTAATGGATTCAGTGCAGACATTATTGCGCGCGGCCTTCTGGGCAGTGCAAGCGTCTCACACTCCAGAATAGTTCGGGAGTGATGGACCTCAGTGTAGAACGCAATGATGATGATCGTTGATTGTCGAGTGAAACTGATAAACGTGTTCCAGTTTGCTACGGTTTTTACAGCGAATAAATGTCAGAGTGCATTTACAAAACTGACTTTAAATTCAAGGAAAACAAATTCTGCTCATGTCCGATGTTATATAAAAATCACAATAATGAATGGCAAATTGAGTCAAGTTCGTTAGCTATGAAAGAGAACGAATTAAATGGCGCTGTTCACCTTACAATACAGGCAATTAGCGTCATACATGGGGACTGTGACAGGACTGCGAGATTTAACTCTAAGCCCATAGCAACTGTTCGAAGTAACAACCGCCAGTCTTAATCCTCACATGACAGTGTCGTATAAAAGCGTGATACATTCTCTCAAACATCTGTGTTCCTTCTTGCAATGGGACAGGCAGGTAAGGCCCTAAACTTATTCGTCTTCTTATATTACTGACTTCATATAATTTCATAGAAACAAATCCGCTGTGGACACATAACAGACGACTGAATATTGTTTCTCAAAGTAACGCCGGCAAAGTCAGCGCAGAGACATAAGGAGTTAATAAAGATGTGTCCCTCACACATTGCTCACTGAAGATCTCTCACCTCCTGGCATCTCTTTTCCGACCACTGATTCCTCTCTCGAAATACGCAGTTCAGTGTCCTCTACCGTTTGTAATCTTTCACGCTTCAGGTTTGAAACACACTGCATATTGCAGTCACAGAACGTCGAGTCGAATTAATCAACACTTCCTCTGGAGATCTGATTTCACTCTTCACTGCAACCAAACAAATGACTATTTGGAGAAAGCAGTACTACCCGATAAGTGTAGATGAAACAGAATTCTACGACCTTCACTTATTCACACATTCACGAGTTAGAAAAATTACTGTTTAAATACAACTGGCCACTTACTTATAAAATGGAATATGCTTTACAAGCTATATTCGGCTGCTAGGTGGGTACTAGTTCTGTGTGTAGGTTACAGGTGCATAGTGGAATAGGCTTCAGGTGGGACGGAAACGAGCACTGGCAACACAGTTTCAAGGTCTGAATCCAACGCAGCAAGAGCGCAAAAATATTTGGACTGGCATTTAACGTTCACACTGGAGTAGTTGTGGAAGTTCCCGGGAATGCAAGGTAGGTGGCCGTGGGGGCGTGCCTCTACGTATTCTGTTATGTGCTGACCGTAATGATAATTGGCATTGTAAGCATACTGTTTACTTTGGCATTATGCAAAGTTTATTTATCACAAAAGGGTGTCTTACGTCATTAACTATATTTTTGCTGTACATATTTGTCATTTAATTAAATTGAGTTCCAGGAACCATTGTCGAATTGTTATACTAGTAGGTTAATCTGCTACTTTAGGAGTAGAGATGGGCCAATTGGCTATTTTTCGGCATCAGTCATTGCGTTTAAAGTTATTCTTCAGTATCGAGTGTTACAAATAACTATTAATCTTATTACTGAACAGTTAAAAATCTTGATGCATGCTATACTTCAGCATACTGTGTATCAGAATTGTGGTATTTATTAATATCGGATAGTACCTCTGCTGAAACGTATCATGAGAGCAGCTGATAAACTTCCCAGTATTTTTCAGCGGTGGATGTTTCAAATGTTATCGACTTTTCCTATGAATTGGAATCTAATCTGAATTTAGCTCTCATTCTGCCACCTTGAGATATGGTGTATTTCAAGCTGACGGAATGGATTTAGGAAATAGTAATAAAGATTTTTCCTGAAATTTGACTTAATTATTCCTCGGGAATGTCCACAAGGAGTAATAGACAAAGTGCTTATTTTAATTTATTCATTGGTTATTGCAAAAAACATGACCAAAAACATACGAGAAAACTACATCTTTGCTTCGAACGCCCGCCATTTTATTTATTTTTTTTAATTTCAAAAACTGCGCTATTAATCCATGCACAATATCCTCTAGATTACGAAAATTATTTGTTTTTTTATTTCAGATAAGATTTGAAGACTGCAGGACTTCCGTCGTGCACAAAACTCATTTTGGACAGAACAACTTTAACTCCTTGGATGGGGGCTTAATGATTGAATTTCTAAAAAAAAAATTTAATAAAAAAATAAAAAATAGAAAATCTTGTGCAGGAATCAATAAATAATGTGCAAAACTGCTTTATTAGTTTTCCCAAATAAAATCGAAAAAATCGTTTATTTTATGGACTGACTGAGGAGATGGAGCCTTAAGGTACTCCCGCAGTTAGTTTTACATCTGAGGATTTCGCTGTGTTGGTAACGGCTGTTTGAGTATTATTTGCTAGGAATCCAGTCGCAAAGACCTAATATTCCGTGAGATCGCGATTTACTCACTCGGTGAAAGTTCGGAATTTATCGAATATCTTTCTCGAGTCAAGGAACTCGGCATCAAACTCGGTATTTACGCCTCCTGCACACATCGTTTGCTAGCTATAGATGTTTCCAGCCTTCTCAGAATTCCTGGAACACTCCAGCTATCGCGGCCAGCACAACACCGCCGCGCACTCATCACTGAAGCACAGCCATTGCTGCGCCATTACTTCCTTAGTTTTATATTCGAAAAAGCCGTTTCCTGTCCAGAGGTCACATTTAGAAACTTGCCACATCCTGATCCAAAAATAAATACATCCTTGTTGCCGGCTACACTACCTTCCTGTCCTACCCCAGCCATCTACCAAGCAAGCAGCCTCAGTACTGTCCATCTCATGTCGCCTCATCGGGCCACAATTGTCCGTGACTGGTTTCAAGAACGTTCTGGGCGGTTTGAGCGAATAATTTGGCCACTCAGATTGTCCGACGTGAACGGACGTAATCTAGAGGTCAGTTCGTGCACAAAATCCTGCACCGACAACAATTTCGCAACCATCGACGACTATAGAGACGGAATGGCTCAATATTTCTGTAGGGGACTTGCAACGACCTGTGAGTCCATGCAGGTCGAGTTGTTGATATACGCCGGGCAAAAAGGTCCGACACGATATTAGGAGGTATCCCGCAACTTTGGTCGCCTCAGTGTACACATGGTTAGTTTCAGTGGGTGGCTAAATACTGTCCATTTACAAGTTACTGTATGGCACATTGGCGTTTATTTAATATTATTGAACGTATTATATTTTAATTCTGTTCTTGCAACTACTCTTAAAACTAGTTTTTTTGCCGGTTTTTAATTACTAATTCCTCTATAGAACAGAAGAAACAGTTCAGAAGAAATAATTAGCACAACGCAAACGCTTTGTGCTGAACGTTATAAAATAAATAATCGGTGCGTTTTTTATTATATAAATCATGAAGTTACTACTAAATCGTGAAGTTACTAATGCGCACAAGGTGGTGCCTATATATGCATACAAAAACGTTTGTATACTTATAATATTAGAGGTTCCAGTATTGAGGAACACTCAATTTTCTCGCCATTGGCTCTTAATATGAGCCAGTTGTTGTACACAGACAGCTCCCGATAAGATTTTTCTGGATTGTATCAACAGTGCAAGGTTTTGATTTCCGCGAATACACTCGATCGGAATAACAAAGTGACAATCGAGCACAGTTGTGAACGGAAGGACACGAACGAAATATAGCGATAGTAGTACCAATTACGTGGTTCCGTACTGCACGCCGTTCACAACCTGCTGGTTAACGTGGAGTACCGAGTTTGATTTTCAGGATTGCAATAAAATTACGACTTTTATGCGCACTTTTTCTGCTAGATTCGGATATACTGTTCCTTAAAACAAATGTGCCGCGCAGAGAAATAAGCGGAACATGGAATTAATCACAACATTTATGTTACCGGCTACAGGCGACGTTCACAGGTGGCAATGTAGTAATAGGTACCGGGTACTCAAAAAGTCAGTATAAATTTGAAAACTTAATAAACCACGGAATAATGTAGATAGAGAGGTAAAAATTAACACACAGGCTTGGAATGGCATGGGGTTTTATTAGAACAAAAAAAGAAAGTTCACAAAATGTCCGACAGATGGCGCTGAACAGCAAAACGTCAGTGACTGCGCATGACAATCGTGTATAAAAGGAGCTGTAATGAGAGAGAGAATCAGATGCGCCAGCAGTCGCAGCATGTTGACGTTACCAGAAAAGGCGCTTTTAGTGAAGCTGTATTATCAGAATGGGGAATGTGCTAGTTCAGCGTTACGATCCTATTGCCACAGGAAGGGGATTCGAACGGGTAAAGGTCCGTTGACAACTGCAGCTGTGGCGAGAATGATTTCTTAGTTCGGAGCCACGGGTTGTTTAGACGATAGACCCCGTAGTGGCCGACCGAGCACAAGGCGTAATGCTTCTGAGACAGTTCAGGAAGAAATGGAGACTGTAGCGGGTTCGTCTACGCACGGGGAAGTCAGCGCTCGTGCAGTCGCACGTCGCACCGGCATTCCATACACTACTGTTTGGTTGGTTGGTTTGTGGGGGTTAAAGGGACCAGACTGCGATGGTCATCGGTCCCTTACTGTTTGGTTGGCACTGAGGCGTACCCTCCGATGCTATCCGTACAAAATCCATCGGCATTTAGTGAAGCGGAGGGCATTTGCGGTGTGGGCGTTTCAAAAGATGGCGGAAGATGTAGATTGGTTGAGTAACGTGCTGTGGACCGACGAAGCTAATTTCACGCTCCGAGGGTCTGTCAACGCCCATAACTGCAGAATTTGGGCTACCGAAAATCCTAGAACTGTCGTGGACACTCCATCGCACGAAGAGAAAGTCACGGTATGGGTTGGATTTACCATATCTACCGTTATCGGGCCTTTTTTTCTTCGAGGAAATGCGTGATTCTGGTTTTGTAACAGCTACCGTGACGGGCGAGAGGTACGCCGATATGTTACAGAATCGCATCATCCCCAGCCTGGCTGATAAACACCTGCTGGAACGTACGATGTTTATGCAATGGCGCTCCACCCCATATTGCTAGAAGCGTGAAAGATATCTTACGCGCGTCGTTTGGTGATGAACGTGTGCTCAGTCGCCACTTTCGTCATGCTTGGCCTCCCACGTTCCCAGACTTCAGTCCGTGCGATTATTGGCTTTGGGGTTACCTGAACTCGCAAGTGTATCGTCATTGACCGACATCTCTAGGGATGCTGAAAGACAACATCCGACGCCAATGCCTCACCATAACCCCGGACATGCTTTACAGTGCTGTTCACAACATTATTTCTCGACTACAGCTATTGTTGAGGAATGATGGTGGACATATTGAGCATTTCCTGTAAAGAACATCATCTTTGCTTTGTCCTACTTTGGTATGCTAATTATTGCTATTCTGATCAGATGAAGCGCCATCTTTCGGACATTTTTTGAACATTTGTGTTTTTTTGTTTCTAATAAAACCCCATGTCATTCCAAGCATGTGTGTCAATTTGTACCTCTCTATCTACATTACTCCGTGATTTATTCAGTTTTCAAATTTATACTGACTTTTTGATCACCCGTAGGTGTTATTGGTGAATTTGAATCGAAGAGGAGACCAAATCCCCTCTCTGGCAAGTCGTTGCTCTGGTTGCTACCCTGTGAACAACCAACTGCCAACCACTCGGATATTCTGACCTATGTACATTACGTCGGTCGCACACTTTACTGAGGTCGAGATGGCCTATAACTGGGAAAGGCCCGCACATTCTGGGCGCAATCTAGGTTGAGACCTAACGTAAGAGAACAAAAGTGCCACAGTCTCTCCCGAGCGAACAAAGCTCTGGGCGAGTCCGCGCTCTCTGGAGAGCGGCCGGGCAAACAGCTCTCCCACCCTAGCAGGAACCGCCATTCGCGCAACTTTTAATTCCAGTCCAAACGCGCGGCAATCGCATTAAATTCCGCTGCGCGGCGGCCCACCTCTCAAGTGGCGGACGAGAGTTGTAGTCTAGCACGATACGATCGCAGTCGCGTTAATGGGATTTGTTACCGGCGCCCTCCTCTCTGTTAATGTTTGAGCTGCGGTTTCCACAACAGTGGCGTGTTTTCAGTTCGCAGGGCCGAGTGGAAAAGATGACACCGGTGGAGCGAGCCGTTTGTGTCCCCGCCCATACGTTGTTTCGTAACGTGCTCAACCCTATGTCGTATCGTCTCCTGGCTCCACAAATTAAATAAAAAATAATGCTGTCAATGGTATAACTTTCAAATTCATTGTGACAATAGATCTCATATGAGCATAAAAGGCATTACAATTACTTTTTTTTTAAATGTTTATTTTCAAATGGTTCAATTGGTTCTGAACACTATGGGACGTAACATGTGAGGTCATCAGTCCCCTGGAACCTAGAACTCCACTACTGGCCATTAAAATTGCTACACCACGAAGATGACGTGCTACAGACGCGAAATTTAACCGACAGGAAGAAGATGCTGTGATATGCAAATGATTAGCTTTTCAGAGCATTCACACAACATTGGAACCGGGGGCGACACCTACAACGTGCTGACATGAGGAAAGTTTCCAACAGATTTCTCATACACATACAGCAGTTGACCGGCGTTGCCTGGTGAAACGTTGTTGTGATGCTTCGTGTAAGGAGGAGAAATGCGTACCATCACGTTTCCGACTTTGATAAAGGTCGGATTGTAGCATACCGCGATTGCGGTTTATCGTATCGCGACATTGCTGCTCGCGTTGGTCGAGATCCAATGACTGTTAGCAGAATATGGAATCGGTGGGTTCAGGAGGGTAATACGGAACGCCGTGCTGGATCCCAACGGCCTCGTATCACTAGCAGACGAGACGACAGGCATCTTATCCGCATCACTGTAACGGACCGTGCAGCCACGACTCGATCCCTGAGTCAACAGATGGGGACGTTTGCAAGACAACAACCATCTGCACGAACAGTTCGCCGACGTTTGCAGCAGCATGGACTATCAGCTCATAGCTCATGGCTGGCGTTAGCCTTGACGCTGCATCACAGACAGGAGCGCCTGCGATGGTGCACTCAACGACGAACCTGGGTGCACGAATGGCAAAACGTCTTTGTTCGGATAAATCCAGGTTCTGTTTACAGCATCATGACGGTCGCCCGCGTGATGGTATGGGGTGCCATTCGTTAAACGTCTCGGTCACCTCTTGTTCGCATTGACGGCACTTTGAACAGTGGACGTAACATTTCAGATGTGTTACGACCCGTGGCTCTACCCTTTATTCGATCCCTCCGAAACCCTACATTTCAGCAGGATAATGTTTCAGGTCCTGTACTGCCCTTTCTGGATACAGAAAATGTTCGACTGCTGCCCTGGCCAGCACGTTCTCCAGATCTCTCACCAATTGAAAACGTCTGGTCAATGGTGGCCGAGCAACTGGCTCCTCACAATACGCCAGTCACTACTCTTGATGAAATGTGGTATCGTGTTGAAGCTGCATGGGCATCTGTACCTGTAAACGCAATCCAAGCTTTGTTTGACTCAATGCCCAGGCGTATCAAGGCCGTTATTACGGCCAGAGGTGGTTGTTCTGGGTACTGATTTCTCAGGATCTATGCACCCAAATTGCGTGAAAATGTAATCACATCTCAGTTCCATTATATTTGTCCAATAAATACCCGTTTATCATCATTTCTTCTTGGTGCAGCAATTTTAATGCCCAGTAGTGTACTTAAACCTAACTAACCTAAGGACATCACACACATCCATGCCCGAGGCAGGATTCGAACCTGCGACCGTAGCGGTCGCGCAGTTCCAGACTGAAACGCCTAGAACCGCTCGGCCACACCGGCCGGCGTTTATTTGCACAATCTCATTTGCGTACATACATCATTGCAATTCCGTGTTGTTACCAAGTACGATGAAATGTTCGTTCGGATACACATGCATCGCACTTTTTTAAAAAAAAACAGGCACTGGATTATCGTATTTCTCCACCGGTACCAGGCAATTACTTTCAGTTGAAGACATACGCGGGCTAACCCTCAAATGTAAAAGCTTAGAGATTAGTGTTGGATCTGTTGCCGGATACTGGACCTTTCAAAATTGACACTGGTCTCATCGATAAATCTCATTAGGATATTTAGCGGTGAGACCAGAGCCAATTTTGATAGTTCCCGTACCCAGCGACAGATGGCAACACTTATCTGTAAGCTTTTACATCTGAGGGTTAGCCCGCGTATGTCTTCAATTGAAATGTCGCCCGACCCTCCCTCCTCCCCTCCCCCCGCCCCTCCCGCCCTGCACGGTATTTAGGATTTACATAATACGCACGAGTGCAGGGCACAGGTCGACGCGTGAACGACCATACATGTAAATTTGGGTCTATCCGTGAGTCGCGCGCGGATGCCCAAAGCGGTTCAAGCGACCTCTCACGCAAAGCTGGAAATCCGTGTCCGGCTATCGGTTTGGCACAGACGTTCATTGTTGACATTCTACTGTACAGCTGATGGTTGTCTGTATTCGCAACTACGAATGCTTCAGATATCCAAATGCAAAATAAAAATAAGAAGCATTTACACTACTGGTCATTAAAATTGCTACACCACGAAGATGACCTGCTACAGACGCGAAATTTAACCGACGGGAAGAAGATGCTGTGATATGCAAATGATTAGCTTTTCAGAGCATTCACACAAGGTTGGCGCCAGTGGCGACACCTACAACGTCCTGACATGAGGAAAGTTTCCAACCGATTTCCCATACACAAACAGCAGTTGACCGGCGGTGCCTGGTGAAACGTTGTTGTGATGCCTCATGTAAGGAGGAGAAATGTGTACCATCACGTTTCCGACTTTGATAAAGGTCGGATAATAGCCTATCGCGATTGCGGTTTATCGTATCGCGACTTTGCTGCTCGCGTTAGTCGAGATCCAATGACTGTTAGCAGAATATGGAATCGGTGGGTTCAGGAGGGTAATACGGAACCGCCTAAACGAAACTTACATTCTTCAAATACAGTGAGAGCTCCAGTGAGCACCACACAAGAGCCAGGAGACGAATCTTCTCCAGTTCAGTTTCTCTCCTGAACTCTCGCAGTTATCAGGCTCTAATTGGAAGAGAGAATGAATGCTGCTGCCAATATGACGAACAAATACGTTACTTTTTCTGCCTAAAAACTGGAGAAAGCAGCAGAAAATTCCATACAAAACCTTGAAAGACACATCATTGCGGTTCGTGAGGTTGGAACTACTTTTGAACAGTCTCCCTCCGTTAGTCAGCACAATATACTTTGCTTCTGGTGGCAGAGGCGTTACTTTAGATTGAACAGTAATTTTGGACGGAATCGCCAGTTGACGGCTGCTCTCTGATGCATGGACAGAAAGGCAAATTTCACCTCCGAGCACCCTCAGGGTAAAACTGTGGCAACCTGCAACAATACGGCTGAGGCAAGCCGATTAGCGCCGGGGACTGTCCACGATGAGCATGTCAAGAAACTGAATCAGTTCCCAAAAAACTAGCCGCCACCCAAAGGGCATTCGTTCCTTGGTTTTGGGACACCGTGAAAAGCCTCTGCCGACCCAACGGAACTGCCAAGCCCTCCACACCCACTTCCTTCTGGCGAAATATCGAATACTTTCCACTCCCAGCAAAAATGCACCAAGCTCACACAATCAACTATCGCGTAACTGTAACAGACCTGGGTCAGAATCGCAAAGTGACATGCAACAGTCATGTTACAAGACTAATATAAAATATTTGTTGTGTACCTGATAGTAATTGTCATCAAAAGCAGTCGAGCAAACTTTTGATAACTTTCTGATGCGAGACTCGACGAAAAGACAATCTACTGCCAGTCAGTATGCCACTGATGGCTCGTTGCGGGTTGAGTTGTCTGCGTCTGGTGTTGTAACTATCTCGTGCATACAGATAATTCCGCACAGTCCAAGGGGCACCAAGCCCTGATGAACTGTAGCATTAGTCAACGGTGTAATGGTAGCACCCCAGCGGTGTGCACCACGTGAGGTGAATCACCACAGCCTGCCGCTCTCACGCAGATAATCTTATCCTGTGATGACGTCACATTTCATGACCCACTCACTGACTTTATGGACAAGGATGTTAGAAGAGGACAGTGAAGGGAACAAAAAAGTACTTTACACCATGGTAAGAAATAAGAGTGCCTGAGGATCATGGATAATAATGGAAGAGTTGTGGAGGAAATGCATGAGCTCAAAAAGATTTGGAAGGAGTACTTTGAAGATCTGTTGAATGCCGCCAAGCGGGTAACTAACAGCGATGGAGAGCCTAAGGCAGCAGACGATGATAATAGTGGGGAAATTGATGATCTAACTTGGAATGAAGTGGAAGAAGCCATAAAGAGGATGAAAGGGGGCAAGGCACCAGGTTGGGACGAAGTAACAGTGGATATGATACGAGCAGCAGGAGAAGTAGAAACCCAGTGGCTATACAGAGTGCTGAGGGTGGTGTGGAAGGAGAACAGAATTCCTGAGGACTGGAAGAAAGGAATTATAGTCCCGATCTTCAAGAAAGGGGATAAAAGGAGATGTGAGAACTACAGAGGAATCACCCTGCTATGCCACTGTGGAAAAATCTATGAAAAGATGCTGGAGAAGAGAATAAGAAGCAGTATTGAAAGTAGACTGCAAGAGGAGCAGTACGGTTTCAGACCGGGAAGATCTACAACGGACCTCATATTTGCGGTAAGGCAACTGCAGGAAAGGCACTATGAGTACGGGAAGGACTTAATCATGGCCTTTTTGGATATTGAGAAGGCGTATGACAGTATCTGTAGGGACAAGCTCTGGGATGTGCTGAACGCAAAAGGGATAGATGAAGAGATTACACGAAAAGTCAGAAAAATGTATGAGGGAAGTGAGAGTTGTGTGAAAGTGGGGAGGGAACGTACTGCATGGTTCAAGCTGGAAAATGGGCTGCGACAGGGAAGTGCACTTTCGCCTTTATTGTTTATTATTGTTATGGATGAAATCCTACAGCAAGTATCAGATGCAATTGGAGATCATAAAATGAAAGCAGTGCTTTTTGCCGATGACCTGATGTTATGGGGAAATTGCGTGAAGGAGGTGCAAGAGCAGTTAGATGCATGGGAGGCAACGGCAGCACAATATGGAATGCATTTCTCTGCAAAGAAAAGTGAAATAATTGTCACAACAAGGAAGACGAATAGGCCAAATGTGGATATAACTTGTGGAGGGGAAAAACTACAAGTGGTAGAGAACTTCAAGTACCTGGGAAGCATGATTGAAAGTAAGGGGGGAAACGCAATGGAAATAAATGAAAGGTGCAGAAAAGCAGGGTAGTTCTACAAATGCATTAGGGGGCTTATTTGGAGCAAGGAGGTGCCACAGAAATCCAAGGGAATTGTATACCGAACCTACTTTGTCCCCATATTGGCATACGGAAGTGAGACATGGGTAATGCACAAAAGCGACAAAAGTAGAATACAGGCTAGTGAAATGAAGTTCCAGAGGAGCAGGTTGGGTGTAACAAGACGAGACAGATTGCGTAATGTGTATGTGAGGGAAAGACTAAAGGAGGAACCAGTACAGGACAGGATAGAAAAATCAAGACTGCAGTGGTATGGACACATGAAGAGAATGGATGAGGGAAGAATTCCAAAGAGGATGTTTGATCTGCAACTGGAGGGGAAGAGGCCCAGAGGAAGACCAAGAGATAGATGGGTGAAGGGAGTGAAGGAATGTGTGACGAGAAGAGGAGAGAACTGGACGAATGTGGAAGAGGGGGAATGGTGGAAAGACAGAACACGATGGAGAGGCTTGTGTTCCCGACAGACCCAGCCAGTGGCTGGAAACTGTCCAAGATGATGATGATGAAGAACTCACTGACTTTATGACTTTTCTGGTTCTACCCTGCACGCGGCTTTCACACACGCATCGCTGTGGTACCTACCGAACAGCTGCTGTTTAACGGCACGACAATCCACACAAACAATGCCCACGGTTTGCCTCCGCTCAGGTTTTGTAACTCTTTCAAATGGCATGCACTAAAGCAACTAAAAGCATCACTCAAAGCTTCTCTACAGTCCTTTCCTCTGTACGTTCTACACAGCGGCTCACCGATAATCAGCTAGTATTTTCCACTTATAATCCTTTACATGTCTTTCCTTATAGTAAAAGTCGTGTGGTTACGTCGTTTTAATCTCTTCTTCAAAGAGCCGCACTTTTCACCATAACCAGCGTATTTACGCGCACCAGTCACATTAATGTGACCATCTGTCAAAAGTGCGCCTAATCCCCTAACCATCACGGAGCTGCTTCATCATGAAATTAAAGGTACTAGAATAGACATCGTAGAAGAAATGGAGATTTTTAAACGTCTGCAATTTGATAAGGATAACCTCCTTAATAATCAACTTCAGTTAAAAAACCAGAATTTTTTGAACAGATAATGGTTGGTTGGCAGAAGCCGAGCAGTATTTCGCTGACTGTGTGACACAGATGGTCGGTGTTTGTTGTACTTTATTTTAGACATCCCTTAAGGTAGTGGCTAGCATGCGTGCATTTGAGCACGTGACATTTTGGTATTGATTCCCATCAGGTGGTCTTTCCAGGTACGGTGCTTACATAATGTGGCACACATGATTTTTAAATAATTAAGATGCCCGCATCCGTCCCATAGACAATAGTCATATTCATATAAGTGGTTACTAGCCCACGAGTGGTGAAATGGAGCCTCAGGTGACAAGATGAGGTTTAACTGGTCCGCCTCGACCTTTTGGGATTTAATCCCCTTTACATTTATTTGTAGTTGCAATCCAGAGACGACTTCATCCTTATCCATTTATGGAATGCACATGGGCATAATAGTAGCTATCTTTTATTTCTTTTTATTTCTTCCCTGTAAAGAACATGCTGTTTTCCCACATCAAGTGCCCATAAAATTTTCCTATGTGTCTTTTCGGGTCAAGCATGTTTTATCATCTAATATCTATTTAACAATAGCCTTAATTATAAGAGGCGATAATTCTCTTTTGTAGCACGTAGTGAAATTGACCTCTGTCGGTCGATAGAGTATAAGGGCGATGAAAGGCCGTTGCACGTCCGTTCACGCAGTTACCATATTTTTTCATGTAAAACATAATTTGACCTATGCTGTTCAATTGTTATTACATGGCGATGAAAAGCCGTTGTTCGTTCATTCACGCATTATTTTTAGTAATTAGGTAAAAAAATTAATCTTGATAATATTCTTCATTCAGTGCGTGTCAGCAATAAGAAATATATCTACATCAACTGACAAGAACACCTACTCGACCATCTGTGTACAGACTAACCGAGATTATTGCATTATGGCGTTTATATACTACGGTTTCGCTGTTTTAGGTCCTATGTCATCTTTGATTAATAACGGTGGGTGCGTTATGGAGCATTCGTTGTGAAAGGGCCGATATATTCTAATAGTGTAACTCGGGGTAGTGTGTTCGAACTTATATAAATCCATGCATAGTTTGTTACGTGTTAGTCATAATCTGGTGCAGAGGCTTGATGTTTAAGATTTTCAACCTTTCTAAAAGTTGTTTTAAGATATAACTGCGTAGGTCTTTTATCTCTGACAGTCATGGTCTCAGTCAGAGATGCGCAATGTTCCCCGCCATGACGATTGGCAGCGCGTTATCTAGTCCTACTTAGTTTCTCGTGAGCTCCCGAGGCCCACCGCACGGCGTCCATGGATACGAGGCGCACGCCGGAGCTTAAGTCAAGCCTTGGTGGTGACTTAGTACTTGTGTACCACATTTTTAAAATGTGACTACGCCTATTCAGGCTCTTTTAGTTTTATTTCTAGACCATGCCCTCTTAGACAAATCATAGATTCAGGTGTATCTTCTGAAGAAGGCTCAATTATTTGGGCCGAAACCTAAGTGAAGGTTGGTTTCGTTACCGCAATCGAGGCTGATAGTTATTGGAATATATAAGAAACTATCTTTTGCAGCGTGGACGTGCGGGAAGAGTGTCAGGGAGGTACCGACAGGTTGTGGAGCCATGTCGACTCCCGTGTCGTGGACAGTTGCGCTAGGTTTTTTGGTTGAGGATCCGTGGCGGGAAAAGCCCGATCGCAGTAGTCATACATATTCTCAATTTGGTTTAAATCCAGGACGTTTGGTGGCCTGGGGAGTACGGTAAACTCGCTCTCTTCAAGCCACGCGTGTACACTCCAAGCTGTCGGACACGGTGCATTGTCCTGCCGGTAGTTGCCACAGTGCTGGGGAAAAACAAAACTATTTATAGGGTTGGACGTTGGCCTCAAGGATAGATGCATACTTCTGTTCATCCATTGAGCCTTCCAGAATGACAAGGTGACGCAGGGAATGCCATGAAAGCATTCTTCAGGACCATAACACTCCGGCCTGGATCCTTCCGCCGATTGTTGCAGGGTCATACATTCCAACGGCCATCTGTCATCTGCAAAGGCTACCTGTCGCCACTCAGTGGACGTCGAGGTGCGGTATTGGTCTGCAAATTTCAGCCTACGTCGCTGATGAACGGCGGTCAGTGTGGGTACACGAACCAGGTTCCTGCAGCGGACGCCCATACGGAGTTGAGGAGACGGTCGTAGAGGAGACTCTGCTGGTAGCCCTGTGGTTCAACTGGGCACCTTGCTCAGCAGTTGCACGTCAATTCCGTACACATCTCATCACTGTCACCTAAGGCCAGAGGTGGACCACAGTTGCCCTGCGGCCAGTTTTGGATAGCGTTGTTTTGCCATGCATTGTCTACTGTGCCGTGGCTAGCTCATGGTAAGCGCCGGATTTAACCTTGATTGATGTTCTGTGTTTAGTCTACCGCGGTTATCGCGATTATACTGTTATCCTCTCTCTCCGCGAGTGGCAGCAGCGGTTTGTATCGACATTCGCACCTTGTACTATCTTTGGCCTGTCGCTTATACACTCCTGGAAATGAAAAAAAGAACACATTGACACCGGTGTGTCAGACCCACCATACTTGCTCCGGACACTGCGAGAGGGCTGTACAAGCAATGATCACACGCACGGCACAGCGGACACACCAGGAACCGCGGTGTTGGCCGTCGAATGGCGCTAGCTGCGCAGCATTTGTGCACCGCCGCCGTCAGTGTCAGCCAGTTTGCCGTGGCATACGGAGCTCCATCGCAGTCTTTAACACTGGTAGCATGCCGCGACAGCGTGGACGTGAACCGTATGTGCAGTTGACGGACTTTGAGCGAGGGCGTATAGTGGGCATGCGGGAGGCCGGGTGGACGTACCGCCGAATTGCTCAACACGTGGGACGTGAGGTCTCCACAGTACATCGATGTTGTCGCCAGTGGTCGGCGGAAGGTGCACGTGCCCGTCGACCTGGGACCGGACCGCAGCGACGCACGGATGCACGCCAAGACCGTAGGATCCTACGCAGTGCCGTAGGGGACCGCACCGCCACTTCCCAGCAAATTAGGGACACTGTTGCTCCTGGGGTATCGGCGAGGACCATTCGCAACCGTCTCCATGAAGCTGGGCTACGGTCCCGCACACCGTTAGGCCGTCTTCCGCTCACGCCCCAACATCGTGCAGCCCGCCTCCAGTGGTGTCGCGACAGGCGTGAATGGAGGGACGAATGGAGACGTGTCGTCTTCAGCGATGAGAGTCGCTTCTGCCTTGGTGCCAATGATGGTCGTATGCGTGTTTGGCGCCGTGCAGGTGAGCGCCACAATCAGGACTGCATACGACCGAAGCACACAGGGCCAACACCCGGCATCATGGTGTGGGCAGCGATCTCCTACACTGGCCGTACACCACTGGTGATCGTCGAGGGGACACTGAATAGTGCACGGTACATCCAAACCGTCATCGAACCCATCGTTCTACCATTCCTAGACCGGCAAGGGAACTTGCTGTTCCAACAGGACAATGCACGTCCGCATGTATCCCGTGCCACCCAACGTGCTCTAGAAGGTGTAAGTCAACTACCCTGGCCAGCAAGATCTCCGGATCTGTCCCCCATTGAGCATGTTTGGGACTGGATGAAGCGTCGTCTCACGCGGTCTGCACGTCCAGCACGAACGCTGGTCCAACTGAGGCGCCAGGTGGAAATGGCATGGCAAGCCGTTCCACAGGACTACATCCAGCATCTCTACGATCGTCTCCATGGGAGAATAGCAGCCTGCATTGCTGCGAAAGGTGGATATACACTGTACTAGTGCCGACATTGTGCATGCTCTGTTGCCTGTGTCTATGTGCCTGTGGTTCTGTCAGTGTGATCATGTGATGTATCTGACCCCAGGAATGTGTCAATAAAGTTTCCCCTTCCTGGGACAATGAATTCACGGTGTTCTTATTTCAATTTCCAGGAGTGTAGTTTCCGGCTGTGCTGTGTGCGGGCAGTTGGTCGGTTGGCGTGGAGCAGCGAGGAAATCTCCGCGGCGCGTAGTTTGGCAGAGGCCGCTGGCGGCGTCCACACGCGCTCGGGGTGTGTGGTGCTGTTCCCATTGCTACTAGGTCCGTGGCTCACCGATCCCGGACACGAAAGTTGAGTTTTGACTTAATCTACCAACAAGTCACGACTGTTCACATTGTGTCGTTTGGATTTCGTTGTCGGCTGTTGGGACATTCCCGCGAGCAACAAAGTGTGTTTTCAAGTTGGCAAATTTTAGCCACCCTCAGATGGAGTTTAACTGTACTTGGTTATTTTGAATTGAAGTGCACTAGCGGAATCTTCTGCCTTGTTGCCGTTAACGTTCCAGTTACCTGCCATGGCCGTTGACGTAAATTCAGGCAGTGTATTTTCCTCATCGTGTTGTCGCTGTCCAGCAAGGTGTGTAGTTTGACAGCTCGATGTATAATTGGTTGTGGGCGCCAATACTTCTACGTTGTTCCATTGAACCCCTTATGTGCTGGTCGGGTGGAGCAGAAGTTATCTTATCGGTGGGTCCGTTGACTGTGTGTCGATTGGGTTGTCGTTGGATAGAGGATGGTTGGGCCGACTGCCTGTCTCACCTAGGCGAGCGTTAGTGTTTGAATTCCAGGCCGACCCTCGGAAACTTCCCAACGCCGTTGGGTGTACTGCCTTTTCTTATTTGTTCTTGTTTGTATTTGTATGGCTTCTAGCCGATTTTTTAAATTAAGATTGTTTTGCCCTTACGGCGTAAGATTGTTTGGGCCTTCAGCCTAATTCAAAGAACTGTTTTAAGGTAAGGCCCTGGCCTTTTAAAAATTTATTTTGGTCTGAGTCTTAAGTGACGGGCCTTCAGCCGATTTTAAATTAAAGTTGTTTTGCTCTTAAGGTATCAGATTGTTTGGGCCTTCAGATTAATTAAAGAACTGTTTTAAGATAAGGCCTTTTGCCTTTTAAAAATTTAAGTTTGGTTTGAGTCTTAAGAGATGGACCTTCAGCCGATTTTTTTTTTTTTTTCTTTTTAGTTAAAGTTTTTTTGCTCTTAAGGTGTGAAACTTTGGGCCTTCAGCCTAATTGAAAGAACTGATTTAAGATAATGCCTTCTGCCTTTTAAATTTCTGATTTTGGTTTGAGCTATTGACTTTCAGCCGATTTTAAATTAAAGTGATCTTACCCTTAAGGCATGAGATTGTATGACGCATCCAGCCGCTAAATTAATGCTGTATTTTTTTTAAAAATTCTTGACTCTTGTAATGTTTGGTCAAATAAATTTTGTATGTTCGAGTGTAACTTACAGCCGCTTATTTTAGCCCCTTCCCACAATTTAAACTACCTGTCCGGTCCTGCGGGTTTAGCAGAGCGTCCAATCTAGTTTAACCACGGAGGCACGCGAACGGTCTGCGAACTTGGTTCTTTCGGAAATGCTTCCATCCTTCCCCTAAAACCCAATGATCATGCCGCTTTGAACGCCAGATAAATCGCTCTATTTGCGCCTTACGTCAACGACTGCATTGTTATCCGCGTCCGCCCGACACGCTTTATGTACCCTCTAATGCTAATGCCGCCACCTGCCGTCTGTGAGTGGTTACTGCACGTTGACGTCGAATGCACGCGGTGATCACATTAATGTGACTGGAGCGTGTATTAACCTAACGATACTTGCTGAATTTTCTCGGGTGTCAAATGAATGTTCGAAAACACCATTCAAGGCACAAAGTTTCAGGCTATAGAGATGCACTCACGCTAAAACTTGTAAGTAGTCTGTTTAGGTTTTTATGTTGGTAACGCCACGTAGTGCTCTGTATGAAAATCGCTGACTGCGCTGTATGCAGTCTTTGGCTGGTTGTACTTATTGTTGGAATATTCGCTAGTGTAGCGTTCGGCAGTTGGATGTGAATAGTGTGTAGTGTTGGGCAGTTGGAGGTGAGCTGCCAGCAGTGGTGGATGTGGGGAGAGAGATGCCAGAGTTTTGAGAGGTTACTATGAGCGGACGATATGGGCGTGTGTTCGTCAGAAAAATTTGTGAGACTGGATGTCATGAACTGATATATATATATATAACTTTTGAACACTATTAAGATAAATACGTTGTTTGTTCTCTATCAAAATCTTTCATTTCCTAACTATGCCTATCAGTAGTTAGTGCCTTCAGCACTTAGTGCCTTCAGTAGTTTGAATCTTTTATTTAGCTGGCAGTATTGGCGCTCGCTGTATTGCAGTAGTTCGAGTAACGAAGATTTTTGTGAGGTAAGTGATTCATGAAAGGTATAGGTTATTGTTAGTAAGGGCCATTCTTTTTGTGGGACTGTTGAAAGTCAGATTGCGTTGCGCTAAAAATATTGTGTGTCAGTTTAGTGATGATCAGAATAAGTAGAGAGGACTGTCCGAGTACGTTCAGTTTTACTCAGCTGTTTCAGTATCAAATAACGCAGAAGTTTACCAGCACAGTCATTCATAATTTTCAAAGGGGACGTTTGAAACTACTACTTAGTACCAAATACTACACGCCTGTGAACAGTAGCGAACTAACTACAAAATCGGTAATTTCTTGTTTTACTACATCTCTCTGCCAAAGAGAATTTCGTAAAGTTGTTTGAATATGTAAGGGTTTTTCGTGTTCTTCGCGTTCGGCGGCACTTTGAAGTACTCACGGAACAACAGTGCAAGTTCCAAACGTTTATGAATCGAGTAGAGAGGAAGAGTAGCTACGAAATGGTTCGCATTTCGTCAGACACCTCACTGTCGGAACAAATAGGCCGCCGTCGTGTTTATTTCTTTGCTATTACTCAGCATTCATACAAACGAAAAATAACGCAGTACTTATATAAAACGGACATATAAGGATATGTATAAACAAGCAACCTACAACAATAAGCTGGACGTAAGAAGTGTAAACAGATATAACGACTGAAAAAGGTGAGATCAAACGCAGCAGTAATGAGATGTAGTACTAAGGGATTCAAGGAGGGATGGTGCGCCTAGGAAAAACATAATGATAAATACTTTGAAAACAATCACTTAATAACTCTGCATTACAGATATGTTTATGGTTTTCATAGCCACTGTGTCTTGAGCGATCTGACTTTCGAAAACCAATTTTACAGATGTTTCACGCTTCCTGTCTTTTCAAATTTACCAGCTATTCGCTCACGTATCACGTTTATTGGTCTGAGTGTAAGCATTCATTAAATGCTTATTTCTTCGGTGCCACTGGTAAACAGACGCTACAGGGTTTCTTTGTGACCAGTTACAGTTAGTGAGATACTCTCGGACAGTCTTCCCACGCATTCATTGTGAGTCAGAGCAACTTGTGGGAGCGCATTGTGTGTATGTCTTTACAGCTAGCTCACCGATTACCTTGCATTTAGCAGAAGACACTGCTTACCGATAATAGCTGTTTTGACTTACAGCGCTTTCCAATTACAGCAACAGAAAGTCACAAACAGAATTAAATTTACAATCATAATCTGATTCGTCTTCCTGCGTTTCAAGTAAATTTATGCATTATAGGGTATATTTAAAATGCTGAGTCAAAGGGGAGACGTTATTCCAGAAGCAGAACGTCTGCTGCAGGATTAGCCGATTCCGTTCATATTTGGCAGGTCGCTTGTGCACAATCTAAAATGAAAGACAATAACAATTTTGGCTCAAATTCTCCACTTCCTTCTCCTTCTCGAAAAAAGCACCCCTGAAGTTCATGACGCGCAGTCGACTCAAAATTGACGAAATACATACATAACTGAAAACTGAGCATTTTTCATCAGTATATTTTCCTAGAAATTGAAGAAAGAAACTTTTTAGACTTTATCTTATGTACGCATAAGGTAAACACACAACAATGACAGGGTCGGTGACGTGGCGACCAAGGCATCTGGCGAGCTGAGAACCTGCGTTCGATTCTGAAGTGCAATTTTTTTCGTTTATTCAGTTTCGAACTTGTTAGGAATGCGAGGTTTAATAAGGTAAGCAAATCAATTAGGAATAATAGATATAGGCAAATAAATATCTCAAACGAGTTGAATTAGTATACAATTAAAATTTTAAGTCTCATTGTATGAAGACAATTGCTAGTAAGATTGCATTCGACGCGCGTTATTGCATAAGGGATAAAAATGAACCCTTGACGCAGTTGGTAGTATATACATAAAATAATGTATCCGTGCACAGCACAATATTCCTTCAAGGCATCTGAAAACTTGGTGCCTAAGGTTTTCTAGTGCTTATAAGAAACTAAAGATTAAAGATTAATTTAGACCTCGCAGAAGACGCCAACTGCGATGTATAAAAAAAAAAAAAACCACCACGCAGTTCCGGACTGAAGCGCTTAGAACCGCACGGTCACAACGGCCGGCCAACAAATCGTCAAAAAAGAGTGTTTACGTCACTTGCCCAAAATCTGGTAAACTGACAATAAAGGTTACGCAATATATCTTGTGAACATTTGAAAGGCATACGTTACTTATAACAAGTTTTGTCTGATATTGGATTCCTGGAGTGCACAAATTAATACCACCATGTATTATACCATGTTTATAGATGACGAGAGTCAACCGACCTGCACAGTACAAGTAATAACCCCAAACTGCACACCTGAGTACCACGCACGTGATGTTTATATTTATTGAAAAGTTAAAAACCTTTTTTAGAAGCTTCGAAATTGCAATCTGCATTTGGAAACCCATCGCGAATTGTGCAGACGCGCCGATGCAATAACAATTCACAGCGTAATTCATCACGATCAGCTAGTTCTCAGTACCCACGTTTGAGGCAATGTTATCTTAAGCAAGGTGTGTATCAAAATTAATTACCGAAAAACAAACACTTTTAAATGTAAAACAAGTATGTTTTCCACCGATTCTATATAAGAAACGATGTAGCTGCGCGACGATTGTATTCACTTGATGTTCGTGATGCCGCGAATATATTTGTTTCAAATGTTTATGCGATAAGTACCATCCATCTAAATGTTCGAAAGAAATGGAGCACAGGTAACAGAGTGAGTGAAAGAACCATTATAAAGGAACAAGAATTGAAGTTTAGACTCTTTACTAATCCAAGTCCTTTCAGATTTTTATTTGCCTGCTTTGTTATTAATAAGACACAAAGGAATTACAGACATTGCCTGGGAGCGGACACTGATTGAAATCAGATGGCAGAGTATAAAAATTACGCGGGGTCGAGACTCGATCCCGAGTTGGCTGTTGTCTAGACCCATGCTACGACCACTAAGCCATTCTGGAGCAGGGGCCGTCACATGTGAACTCATAAAGTCGCACTCTGCGAATGGTTATTGCACGTTGACGTCGACATCGGCGGTGGTCACATTATTGTGACTGGATCATACACACTGATGAGCCAAAATATTGAGACCACTACCCACCGCGACATAGGATGCCACCACGTGGCGTTGCATGCACGTGACGCAGAAACAAACGTGTGTAAGCGGAGCAGATACGGACGGGGGATTAACGTAGCGAAGATATGGGCTGCAGTTGGTGAAATCCATAGACATAATCGACTTGGACGAAGGGCAGATTATTATTAAGCAGAGCCTGTGAACGAGTATTTCGAAAACGGCAAAGCTGGTCGAATGTTCAAGTGCTACTGCCGTGAGCATCTACGGAAAGAGGTAGAAGGACGGTGAAGTAACCACTAGTCGCTAAATGGTTGGACGTCCATGACACTTCACAGAACATGGGTTTCGGAGGCTTGTCGGATCAATAAAGTAGGATAGATGGTAATGCACACACAAGTATTTCGGAGCACACCGTTCATCGTACATACTTGAACATGGAGCTCCGCAGCAGACCATCCCCAGTGTTCGCATGTTGACCCAACGTCATTGTCAATTAGGATTGCAGTGGGCACGAATTCATCGGGATTCGACCGTCAATCATGGAAACGCGTCGCCTCTTCGGGTGAATCACATATTTGCTACACTAGGTCGATGGTCGATATTGTGTACATAGTTCCGCGTAGTCAGTGCGTACACAACTTTCCCACTAGAGCGCGCCCCGCTAAGCACAACAGCGCAGGCGCAGCGCTCGGCCGTCTCCGCACTACGAGATGGCGCTGTCTTAGAGACGGACCAAATTCTGCTTCCGCCGATCCGCGTATTAATATGTAACGCAGCCAATGAGATTGCTGCTAACGTAGAACATTTTCTCCTCGCGGATCACACTCGCGCAGTGATACATGAACGCGAGAGGTATTATAACGAGTGTACAGACCTCCGATTAGTCAGTCTGCATTTGTCTGCATTAGTCTGTACCAGTCTATAGTCAAGTTTCAGTCTGCGCCTAATAAGATTATCATATTCTTGTACATAGCCATGAAGAGAAATCTATAGACACTTTGTCAAGTATCAGAGATATATGTGAGAATAAGATTAATGTACCAAGATCAAAGGAACTTCAGATTGTCAATTTTAAATAGCATCCAGAATCCAGTTAAGTAAGGTTTATAATTGTTACTATTTTAATAAATGTGTGTGAAAATTAATCAAATTCTGTTTAAAGTCGGTCACCGTCAATCTGCTACTCTAAGTGTGCAAGTGGCATTTCTATCGTCTGACCTAACGGCAGAAGATAAACACGCCACGATAAGACCACGAGACATATTGCTGACACTCACCTACTTCGTTGGAGCGACAAGTCAAATAATCTGATGGTGTGTGTACTGAAGGTCTTACAGTACGCACACCACAGCCGTCTCCACAAATGCTGTTATCGAAGTGACGGTCGGCTCGAAACGTGCATCTCGCCACAGACGCAGGCTGCTGGGAACAGTAATATGCTATGGGAGACATTCTCTTGCGCTTGCATGGGACCTGTGGTAGTAATCGAAGACAAGCTGACAGCTGCGAACCATCAGCATCCCTTCACGCTTAATGTCTTCCCCGGGGGTGATGTCATCTTTCAGTACTGGAATTGTCCTTCTCTAGGAGCCAGAATCGTGTTGCAGTGGTTCAAAATGGTTCAAATGGCTCTGAGCACTATGGGACTTAACTTCTGAGGTCATCAGTCCCCTAGAACTTAGAACTAATTAAACCTAACTAACCCAAGGACATCACACACATCCATGCCCGAGGCAGGATTCGAACCTGCGACTGTAGTGCTACAGTGGTTTGAGCAGCATAGGAGCATTATAGCGAACTCACGTTGATGTCTCGGCAACCAAATTCGCCTAATGTAAATCCTATGAAAAACATCTGGTTTGCTATGTGGCGCCATCACTGCGTACGCAAATTAGCGGCCCGTTATTTACGCGAATTACATGACGTGTACGTAGACATATAATGCCACAGACATCCGCAGATCTACCAACAAAGTGTCGGATCCCTGATACGCAGAGTCAGTGACGTATTTCGTCCCAAAGACGAACAAAAAATCTATTGAGCAGGTCGTCATAATGCTTTGGCTCATCAATGTATACCTGTAGTAGTGCATAGAAATAATCCAGACCCGCTAACAGTCGTTTCCGATGAATTCTACGGAGGAGTACGTCCCGTGATTCGTCTTCCCAACTGCACAGCGCGCAGAGTTCGCGCATTCTGGACGCGGACGCGTTGATTCTTCATCAAACGCTACGGATACTCGGAGACGACGTAAGAGGAAGGAGCGTTTCAGAATGTCTTACCACCGTCTACAACGACGAGCGGTTCGTATCCGGCGGTCTATTTGGTTTGACGTCAAGAGTAGTTTGCGCAAATACGTAAAAATGAGGAAAGAGAGGCCGCATATCGTAGCTTGACATCAACTACGTAGGGACTTCAGAAAGTAAATTACACATGTCGTCGCACGCTAAGACCATTGCGCAATAAGAGGACAACATTATCAGATTACATGTTGAGGATTTCCTGCAGACGCATTTCTGTTGCTGTACGGATGACGCATCATCGCAGTGTGCGAGTGAAATGGCACGGCAACTGGAAACTAACCCCAAAGCTAAAGTACGCGGGCATATAAACTGTGGCGGTCGTATGCTTCGTGTCTATCTTGGCTACAAATAAGGAGCCATATTCAGATCCAGGAAAACTGTCCTCATAATTAAAACTATAACGAGGCAAAGGCCGATTCTGAAGAAAAGATTTTGAGAATGTTTCCAAAACACATATGTCCATTTTTCTGATGATCTCTTTAGTTATCTACTCTTCTGAGCAAAAGGTTTCAACTGCACACAGATTCACGGTCAAATTGTGGCGGTATACGGACCAAGTGCAGTGTGGTCTCTAGCCGTAGAGAAATGGTGCCACAATTTAATCAAGGCTGCACAGATGTGGGTCATACTGATCGGGAGGCCTAGATATTGCACCGTAGGATTTCCATCCTTTCAGTAGCTGAAAGAAAATTTGAGCGGAAGAGATTTTCCAATGATGAGGATGTTTACACGGCGGTTCTCTAATGGCTCCGTGACCGAGAAACTTTTCCGTCGTCGAGGGATTGAGCGATTGGTACAGCGTTCCGACCGTTGTTGCTTGCAGACTATGCTAAAAATTGTGTCATGCATCTGTGTCACTCTGAAATGTTGTGTAGCATTCAATAAAAGTTGTTCGGCCTTCTATAACAATATGATGAAAACAGAATGACCTCCTCAATGCCAAACAGCATGGACTTCGAAACATCGATCATGTGAAACCCAACTCGCAATTTCCTCACGTGACGTACTGAAAGCTTTGGATCAAGTCAGCCAGGCAGATGCTGTATTATTTGATTTCCGAAAAGCATCTGGCTCAGTATCACCCTTCCGCTTATTGACAAAAGTACAATCTTGTGAGTTCTCAAGTGAAAGTTATGACTGGATTGAAGACTTTTTGGTAGGGACGACGCATATGTTATCTTGGATAGAGGATCGCCGTGATATGTGGAAGTAACTTCGGGTGTGCCCCAGGGAAGTGTGTTGAGACTACCATACAAATAACTGTAGGGATATGAAATGGAGCGATCACATCGGTCGTAGAGACGGGTCGTTCGCGAACTAACGGGTCCAAAGGAACGGTTCACCAAGATGAACGGAACGAGCGAGGATCGAATTCTAAGGAACGGTCTTTCATAGTTCACTTCGGTCGCGGCTTTCTACTTACAATTCCCGGGAACGCAAAACGGTCGGTCTCGTTCCCGAACGGCACGTCGCCCGGTCTCGTTCCGGCCTTGGTCTCGTTCCCGTCTGTCTCGGTCTCGCTCGGCCGGACTCGTCCTTCTTCGCGTGACCACTCGTCGCAGTTCCATTGCCGACTGCTCATAGTTCACTATCGAGTTGTTGTTGTTCGTTTCATTCGCTTCGTACGCCCGTCCTAGATCTATTTCAAACCTTTTTTTGAACTCTGAAGTTCTGGTTCTTTAAGTATTCTGTTCAGCGTCCACGACCGGTAATGAAAATGTACTTTATAATTACGTAAATTACATGAAAATTACATGGTATGTAATACATACATCTTTTCAGGTAACAAAACGGCATATCAGCTTACTTCACTATTTCGATAAACACCAGAAGGAATACTAGTAAAAAGGTAAGATTTTTTGTTATTCCACATGCAAAAGACGTCGGCACGGCACACACGAGTGGCCATTTTCCGTCTTTTTCTGACCCAAGTTAAAAGAGCATGTTCATTGTTATGGAAGGCAGATCGCCTTACAACCGAGTGAAGCCCGCGCTTCGTAATCGAGTGTATGGTGTCACATTTTGTAAAGAGAATATGATAACTCCTACAATATTATTCCAGTGGTACAGGGAGGCGCACGAGAAATCGGCCCCGAGTACTAGACTGCTCATTGTCTCTTAACAATCGTCATCTGTTGTTTCGATGTTGCTTGCATTAAGTTATTTGTTATTTCTTCACTGCCTAATTATTACATGTTTATCTATTCTGCTCGTAGCGGTCAACATATCCTGCATAATTGGCGAGCAGTCTGTACTAGGGGCCGGGTTTTCCGTGCGCCACCTTATTTTATTTCCCTGCGATCAGCCACATAACGCTACAGTTGGCTAAACGAGATGTGCAGAATCACGAAAATTACAAGTGTGTGGGAACTCTGGTATGAATAAAAACTCCGTACTCCAGGGAGGCAAGTGCCACCACTTGGCGCCTTCCATCTTCAGTCACCTATGCTACTAATTTTCAATTTTTCATAAGAACCATATACCAAGCACAATGAACGGTGAACGAGTAAATTTGAATGGTTCCCAACAAAGAGCGATCACCAGTGAGATAGTTCCCAAGGATGAACGACTTTTCCCATCTCTAATTGGCTGAGTCGTGGGTAAAGCACTTGGTAGACTTCGGTTTATTGGTAGAAAAATGGGAAAGAGCAATCAGCCTGCAAAAGAGATTGCTTACAAATCACTCGTGCGACTGGTTCAAGAATATTGCTCAAGTATGTGGGGCCCGTACCAGATAGGACTAAGAGCCGATATTGAACTATGCAGAGCATACCAGCACGGATGGTCACAGGTTTGTTTAATCTGTGGGAGAGTGTCACAGAGATACTGAAGGAACTGAACCGGAAGACTCTTGAAGATAGACGTAAACTATCCTGAGAAAGTCTATTAACGAAGTTTGAAGGACTAGCTTTAAATGATTACTCTAGGAATATACTACAACCCCTATTTATCACTCACAAAGGGATCGGGAGAATAAGATTAGAATAATTACTGCATGCACAAAGGCATTCAGACAATCATTCTTCCCACATTCCACACGTGAATGGAACAGGAAGAAAGCGTAATATATAGTACAATGGGACGTACCGTCTGCCACGCATCTTACGATGGTTTGCACACTATAGATGTAGATGTAGATTACTTTAGCTTGAGACCGATGACGGTAGTAATCTTCCTGATCTTCAGAATGAATCACCCCGGTTTTTTCTCGAAATGTTTGAGAGAAACAACGAGAAACGTAAATCAGATCGGCCCGCAACGATGTGGACGGTCGTTCGTGTGTGTTGACAACTGTACCGTTTACGTCATTAACATTTCACATGGCGCGGCTGGCGTTCACGTAGTATGCTGACGAAACAATAACACCGTACAGTGCACCGGTGTTTGTGGCGAATCTGGTACACCACTACTATATACGCGAGCTGTCTCTCATTCCATGCTAACATCACATTACACAGTCGACTGCCAGCAATACGTCCCAGCGTGCTCTCATCGGCTCTGACCTTCCATAAGTGCGTAACTGTAGTAGTCTTACACACCGCACAAACTATAGTCGTGTAATATGACAAAACACAGGTATTCGGCTCCGTCCATGCATCTTGATAAACACATGGTCTTTCAATATTCTCAAAAAGTGATGTACGTACATACGTTTAATTTAAATAAATGAAGATTTTAAGATAAATACACAACACTTTTAAACCACCGTTATGTTAGCACAATGTTCCGCATTCACACTGTTCGTCACCTTTTGCAGCAGTGTTTTGATATATATTTTACACTCTTCGTTCAGATAAGTGCATATATTCGATGTCTACAGTGTACACAATTATTCTGCCATATTCTTACACCTGAAACTTTAACTGAAATTGCTCATTAAAATGACACTTCCACGTCATAAGCACCTGTAAAATTAAAGCACCGACAAGGACAGGACAAGTTAAGTAAACTGATCACCGGAACAGTGGACCATATTGTAGGGCAAATCAATAAATAAAAAGAGACACTCGTATCCAGATAGCCCAGATATACATCGTCTGCAGCGTGCAAAATGGTACTGCTACACTGTTATGGCTGAGACTATAATATTCCTGATTAAAATGACACTTCGGCGGCCTGTCCCCCCATTAAAAATGAAGCACAAACTAGGGCGGTACAAAATAACTAAACTGACCATCATAACAAAGAAAAAATGTTTTTTGGAAACGTTCTTAAAGTCATTTTGTTCAGAGTCGGTCTTTGTCTCATTATAATTTAAATTATGAGGCCAGTTCCCTGTAATACTAGTCTTGGTCAATTTGGATAAGCCTCCTTACTTATTTATATGTTTCATAAAACATATGAATGACTCTTTATCGAAACGATGTGGAACTAGTCAGTTTACAAGATATGTGCACGTGATTCGTTTTAACGTTAATATGCATACCATATTATTTTTAGACCTACTCATGTATCAATACTCCCAAATAATTTCTTTCTTTGCAAGTTAACAGTTTTTAAATAAAAATTCGTGTATACAGTACGAGGAGATCAAACATAAGGAATTAACCAGAAGAAATAATTTTAAGTTATATTTAAAACTTACGTTGCTATCTGTTAGATATTTTAAGTTATTGGGTAAATGATCAAAAATTTATGTAGATGCACATTAAACTCCTTTTGAGCCACTGAATGCCTTAATAGTGTGTAACAAAGGGTTTTGTGATAGCACCAGTCACAGTGTGTTCCCTGTACATCTGATTTCTAACAAATTTTTAAAATAAATTTTTATCATTAGCCACCATGGGACTGCACTGTGAGCCATTTTCTCATGATGCCTAGTGTGCATCTAGTTTGGGAAAATCACGCCTCTAATGTTTTAAAATGTCAGCAAATAACGGAAAGCCTACGACATCGAGTACGTCAGAGAACAGATTGGGGGGGGGGGGGGTGTCTTTCTGGCCAAAAGCAGTACGTCACATGCTCGAAGAGTCCACGGGTGTACTGCCGGTCCGTAGTGTCCAACGGGCACAATATTTCGGCGATCAGACATGTCTCCATCGTCAGGTGCTCTGATGAACTGAGCTCCTGGGGGCGGGCGGCTTTATTAAATCGCCTCCCCTCGCGAGGCGTTCCCTACGCGGTCTGCGCCCGCGCGTCAGCGGTCACTGAGACGCTGGCGTCGGCGTCTGTGGTGGCGTCGGTGTGATTGCCTCGTCCGCCCTAGTCACCCGTTCGTTTCCTTTCGCGAGCGTCTTTTTAATTAGACTCAGTGCTGATTCCCATGCCCTACTGAGGTTGTAGCCGCAATCTCTGTTGATGAGTCCGTCCCTGGTACGAATTTCGATAGCCTCTCTAACGACGCTGTCCCAGTATTTAGATGTCTGTGCCAATACCCTGGTATGTTTGTAGTCCATTTCGTGATTTCGTGATTTCTGCACAAACAGTGCTCTGCGACATCCGACTTCTTGGGGTACCCAAGTCGAGTGTGCCTCTGATGTTCTCGGCAACGATCTTCGATGGTGCGCATTGTCTTTCCAATGTAAGTCTTCCCACATTGACACGGATTGTGGTATATGCCGGCCTTCCACAAACCGACATCGTCTTTGACACTTCCCAATAATGCTCGTGTTTTATTTGGTGGGCAAAAGACAGTTCCTACTCGGTGTTTCTTCAACATTCGTCCTATTTTCCCCGATAGTGCCCCAGTATACGGTACATAGGCAGTGGCTATCTCTTTCCCCGTGACTTCTTCCGTCTCCACACGCTGTACTGTAGAGGTGGGGCGGAGAGCGCGTCTGATCTGCCATCCCGAATACCCGTTTTTCTGGAATACAGTTTTGAGGTGTTCCAGCTCCATGGGCAGACTCTCTGCGTCAGAGATGGTGCGCGCCCTGTGCACCAGTGTTTTTAGCACCTCCTTCCTCTGCGCAGTGTGGTAGCAGCTATCCGAATGCAAATACAGGTCGATGTGCGTGTTCTTCCTGTATACCCCATGGCCAGGGTGCCATCCACTCTTTTTTTGACCATGACGTCCAGGAATGGTAATCTTCCTTCTGCTTCAGTCTCCATAGTGAATTTGATGTTCGGATGTATGGAGTTCAGATGTGTAAGGAAGTCTAGGAGCTTGTGCCTCCCCTGGGGCCAGATCACGAACGTGTCATCCACATAACGTAGAACAAGTAGGTTTCCATTAGGATGACGCCAAAGCTTCCTCCTCGAACGCGGACCGCGGAGAGAATGCCTCGCGAGGGTAGGGGATTTATGACGGCCGCCCGCCCTCAAGAGCTCAGTTGGTCAGCGCACCTGACGATGGCGACATGTCTGAGCGCCGAAATATTGTGGCGGTTGGACACTGTGGACCGGAAGTACACCCGTGGACTGTTCGAGCAAGAAATACGCCGGGAGAAACTGCAGAATCACAGTATGTCACATGTTTATACACTGTCCAGTCACATTAATGAGACCACCAATCAAAAGCCTGAATAACCACGTTTTACAGTTCGGACCACTGCGAGACGAGGAGAGTGAATAACTTTCTGAAAGGTACCGACAGGGATGTGGCTCTAGTGCCATGACCAGCTGCGATATGTTTCTCGGTTGAGGGTCTATGACTCGAATACCCCGAACGAGGTGCCCCACAGCTTCTAGTTTATTCCCCTTGGGTTTCTTGGCCACGGGAGTACGGTTAATTCGCCCTGGTGCTCTTCGAACCGCCCACGCACACTGCGAGATCTATGGCACATTGCAGTGTCCTGCTGGTAGATGCCGTCGCACCAAGGCGGGTAGGGGTGGACATGGTCCCCAAGGATACATACATACTTGTGCTGATCCACTGTGCCTTCCTGAATGATGAGATCACCCAGGGAATGCCATGGACACATTCCCCAGACCCTAACGCATGTGTGGTGTTTGCTTCCAGAGGTTTCATGCTGTACACGCCAACGCCCATCTGACCGATGGAGCATAAAACGCGTTTCATCTGAAAAGGCCAGCTGTCGCTACTCAATGAACGTCCAGTTGCGGTACTAGCGTGCAAATTCCAGCCTCCGTCGCTGATCAACAGCAGTCAGCGTAGTTGTATGAACAAGGCGCCTGCTGCAGAGGCACATAAGTAGCTACTTCCGTTGAACGGTCATTGAACTCTTCGCTATTGGTAGCCCTTTACCTCATTTGGGCGATCGTTGCTTAACAGTTGCACATCTACTTTCGCATAAACATCTCTGCAGTCGACGTCCAGTCCTGTCATCTATGGGCCGTGATGCGCCACAGCTGTAATGAAATGATAATTAAATCGACACCTTCACTGCAAACAGTCACAGATATACATCATTGGGGACACGTTGAAGATGTGTGCACCGACCGGGACTCGAACCTGATATCTCCTACTTATATAGAAAACGCTCTATCCATCTGAGCCACCGGGGGCACAGAGGATAACGCGCCTGCAGGGACTTATCCCGTGCACGCTCCCCGCGAGACCCACATTCCCAACATGTCCACACCACTACATTCATAGAGCGCCTAGTAGATGTTTGCCCATCACACTCATTACTCGTGGCAGATTAATCTACCTAGTCCCGTACGCATTGGGGCATAGCGTGTGCGTTCGCACAAGAAGGCCAATGGCCGGGTAGCCATATTTTAATTATATATGAAGGTATGGACATGTTGGGAATGTGGGTTCAAAAAAATGGCTCAAATGGCTCTGAGCACTATGGGACTTAAAATTTGAGGTCATCAGTCCCCTAGAACTTAGAACTACTTAAACCTAACCTAAGAACATCACACACATCCCTGCCCGAGGCAGGATTCGAAACTGCGACCGTAGCGGTCACGCGGTTAGAGACTGTAGCGCCTAGAACCGCTCGGCCACCCCGGCCGGCGATCTTTATTATGACGGTGATGACTATCTCTAGTTGTCAAACATGTTTGACGGCGAACGGGCATGCCCGCTATGAGATAATTCACAATCCAATCCTATGCCCGAGAAAAAGTTGCGCCGAGGGCCGAAAGTGCCTTTGGCGTTGGAAGATGGTCTGTAGTTTGTCTCCTCAGTGCACTCGGAACATAGTCAATAGCTTGACGCTTAGTGACTGCAATGCATTCATGTATCATAAATTCATCGACTGCACCTGGGCAGCTCGATGCCCGCTCATATCATTCATGAGGAAGTAATCTCGACCGTATCAGAACATTCGCAAGTATGGTTGAGGTATCTCATTTTGCTGTCTCTGTGCCTTCACTGCATTTCCTCGATCAACAAAAATGAGTGGCTCTTGTATGCTTATTTATCACGATGCGATCCCTACACTAGAAGCGCACCAAACTGGTCTCTCTCTGTGACGTACCTGTGGTTGCGCATGAGAACACTTTTCCTCCAGATGAATATATAAACTACCTTATTCTGCAAATTTAAGTGAGATCTATGTGAAGAGCACAATCATCAAGGCATTCATGGTCCAGTCTGGCTTGCACAGAAAGCGTCTGCGCTCAGCTTCCGATACACAGCTTGTTGGGAAACTGTAACTCTCGAGATTGCTGCAGGCTCAACACCGAGCGAGGTGGCGCAGTGGTTACCACATTCGACTCGCATTCGGGACTACGACGGTTCAAACCCGCGTCCGGCCAACCAGATTTGGGTTTTACGTGATTTCCCTAAATAGCTCCAGGCAAATGCCTTTGAAAGGTCACGGCAGATTTCCTTCCTGATCCCTGACACTGTTCGAGCTTTTGCTCCGTCTCTAACGACCTCAATATCGAAGGGAGGTTAAACCGAGTCTTCCTTCCTTCTATCAAGCTCAGCATACAGGTTTATTGCAGGCAAAGTCGCAAATCGTCTTGCTTTCACGGCTGGGTGTGGGTCCTGTTGTGAAATGGTTACACCTGGTCGACTTTGTATTTCTACGACGAATATACCCGGTGTCTCCGAACTGTTGAAAAACCTCTGAAATGGCACTTTAAGATACATTCGTCTGTTGAGAGTTCAGCCTGTCTCCCCCTTCTTTACAACTCTCAATGATTTTACCTTGAAAAACAAAAATGGCTTTCCATTCCAAACATCATCAAGAGATTAAACTGTGGGCAATTTGTCAGTGCAGACACGAATAAGGCTTAAAAATATTTTCGCTACCATTGAATCACGTGCTTATTTGAACCAGGGAGTAACCTTTCCTCATACAAATGGCAGAGCTCAGATACGGAGGAATCTTGAATGGCGTTTACAATTATTGCTCATCTTTCCTCAAAATGTAGACATCGGAGTAGGCCAGATCGACTCATTAGGACCAGGTAACTTGTAAGTACCAAAATGATAATAAATTGATACTATATGTTTCCAGAGACTTTTACAAAGTCACAAAAATCTGAGATGTACATATGCAGACTGAAGCGATGAATGAAAATTTGTACCGAGATTGGGTTCCAAATCTGGGTCTCCTGCTTAATAGGCAGACGCACTAACCATTACGCCATCCTAGTAGGACGTGTATATTTCTATTGCCTATTGTCAAACCACAATTTATGAAAGATGCTTATATTTTATTAATAGGATTAAGTAGGAATAATTAATATTTGTCATGTTGTAAATAATTGTGGTAGTAGGGAATGTCTGCACCAAAGTA